>NC_058132.1:162398571-162438493 GCF_016433145.1 Gracilinanus agilis
AGGAAGGGAGGGAGGGAGGGAGGGAAGGAAGGAAGGAAGGGAAGGAAGGAAGGAAGGAAGGAAGGAAGGAAGGAAGGAAGGAAGGAAGGTAGAAAAGAGGGAGGGAAGGAAGGAGGAAATTATATGAACAATGGTGGAGATCATGGTAGCCTAATTATTTGTAAAGTGCTTAATACATAATAGACTTTTAATAAATGCTTATTCCCTTCCTCTTTCTTGCATGTAAAGATAGTACTGTCTGCAAAATCCTTGATTGATTACATTAAATATAACACATTCCACTTGAGGAGAGCAATGGCAAATAGCAGAGGGGACACCACATTGAAGCTTCAGCTTAGTAGAATTCTGAGTTGGTACACACTAGAGCAGTGATGGGCAAACTATGGCCTGCGGGCCAGATGAGGACTCCTGAAATGTTCTATCCCACAGCAGGACATTATTCCTCATCTGATGAATATAAAACATTATTCCTCATCTGATGAATATAATGAGTAGGATACAATACAATGAAACTTGGAAAGAGTTGCCTTAGAAACAGACTGACAGATGAACATTTCCTTTCCTTTGGCCCCCTCTTTAAAAAGTTTGCCCATCACTACACTAGAGTAAGCTTCCTAGAGAATGTTATCCACAGGGATTGTGGTTGGATGGGAACTTGAGGAGCGGAGCAGAAGAGGAAGTTAAGAACGAGAAGAATAGAGTGAAAAGGAGAGGGCAAGAGTGACATGATAAAAAGTCATATGAGCTCCCTATATTGCCTATGAGAAAGACTTTTGCTGACCTACAAGTTTCCATTGATGGAAATTGTCTATTATTACTGCGTAAAGTTTTTTTCCTTTATAAACATTCTTGGATAAGACAGTAGAAGGTCAGATCACTAGGGATACCTGAGAGATCTGAGCTAAATTAGGAGAGTTAGCAGAGCTGGTCATCTAAATGGGAAGGGTGTGAATCATAATAACAATATAATAGTTTATATTTACATAGAAATCTTTTTTAATATGCCTATGATTTCATCTATGTAGGCCTTGCTCAATGAGGAATTGTCCTTAATCAATGCAGATTCCTCACCTCTGCAATTTATGGTATTAGATGAGGGAATTGCCTGGACCCCCAGAGGAAAAATGACTTGTCTAGAGTCATGTAAGAAGCAGGACTTGACAGTTTCTGAGGTCAGTTCTATACCCATTACACTATACTGTTTCATTTTTTTAATTATTTATTACTTATTTATTTTTAACATGCTTTAAAATTTTTAGTTCTAGATTCTCTCTCACTCTTATCCCTCGCCTACCTCCTCAGAAGGCAAGCAAAATTGTATCAATTATACATGTGAAATCATGCAAAACATATTTCCATATCAGCCATGTCACAAAAAAAAAACAAATGAAAAATTATACAACATTGCTGGTAGAATACAGCAAGGCAGCAAAGTGGATAAACTACTAAGCCTGGAATCAGGAAGACTAATTTTCCAGAGTTCAAATCTGTCTTCAGAAACTAAGTATGTGGCCCTAGGCAAGTCATTTAACCCTTTTGCCTCAGTTTCCTCATCTATAAAATGAGCTGGAGACATAAATCATAAACTCATAGACTCCAGTATCTTTGCCAAGAAAAACCCAAATGGGACCAGGAAGAATCAGATGATTGGACAGCATTGATTGAACAGCATTGAACAACAAATTGAACAGCCACAATATTGCTTTTACTGTGCACTACAACCTCCCAGTTCTTTACAATTCACATTGCATCAGTTCATAAAAGTTTCACCATGTTTGGGATTTTTTCTCTGAAACCACTCCCCCCCCCCATCATCTTATAGCACAATAGTACTCCATCATAATCATATGCCACAATTTGTACAGCCAAACCCCAAATGATGGACATTCCTGCCACCACAGGAAGAGCTGCTATAATATTTTTGGTAAAAATATTTTGTTTTATAGATCACATCTAACAACAAATTTCCACATAAGTGTTCTGAAGTTATATGATCCATTTGTCTCCCTCCCTTCCCTTCCTTTCCCCTTCCCGGAGCTGACAAGCAATTTGATGTGGGTTATACATGTATTATTAGGCAAAACATATTTTTAGCATATAAGTGCTTTTTTCTTTTTCTTTGATCTCCTTGGAGTACAGACGTAGGCCCAGTGGTTTGCACAGTTTTATAACCCTTTGGACATAGTTTCAAATTATTCTCCAGAATGGCTAGACCAGTTCACAACTCCACCAACAGCTTATTAGTGGACCTTATTTCCCTCATCCCCTCCAGCATTTGTCATTTCTATAGGTGTGAAGTGGTACCTCGGCGTTGTTTTAATTTGCAACTCTCTAATCAATAGTAATTTAGAGCATTTTTTCATGACTATAGAAAGCTTAGATTTCTTTTTCTAAAAATTATCTGTTCTTATCTTTTGACCATTTATCAATTGGTGAATGGTTCTTGTTTTTATAAATTTTAGTCCATTCCTTATGTATTTAAGAAATGAGATCTTTATTAGAGACCTTTCAATAAAAATTCTCTATATTATTTCATTGTCTATGATATCTTAAAAAAACACCTTCTTAGAATTAATATGGTGTATTGACTCCAAGGCAGAAGAGTGGTAAGGGCTAGGCAATAGGAGTTGTGACTTGCCCTTAGTCATAGAACTAGGAAGTGTTTGAGCCCAGATTTGAATCCAGAACCTTCCTTCTCCAGGTCTGGCTTTCAATTTGCTGAGGCACCTAGCTGCCCACTATGGTACCTTTTAGCAAAATGTAATTTCTCTGATTATCTCTTTTAATTGCATCTATTTTTGCTTTTGCTTTGCCTGAGATCATGATCACTGCCCCTGCATTTTGTCAGTTGAAGCATAATAGATTCTTCTCCAACCCTTTGTCTTTCTATTTTTAGTGTGTCTCTTATAAACAACATATTGTTAGAATCTGGTTTCTAATCCATTCTACTATTCATTTCCATTTTGTGAATGAACTCTCCATTCACATTCACAGTTATGATTACTATCTGTATATTTCCCTTCATCCTATTTTCTTTTGTTTATCCTTTTCTCTCTCTCTTTTTATTCTATCCCTCCTCAAAAGTCTATGTGGGGTCTACCCACTGCCTCCCTTGAACTACCCTCCCTTTTATCATCTCTCTCCCCATATATCTTATTCCCTCTCCCACCTATTTCCTTATTGGGTAAAATATATTTCTGTACCCAACTGAATGTGTACATAAATTCTTTCCTCTTTGAACCAATTCTGATGAGAGTGAGACTTAAGCATTACCTGTCACAGCCTCATTTTCTCTACCACTATAAAAGTCTTCCTTATGCATTTCTTTATATGAGAAAATCTTCCCCATTCTGTCCTTCCCTTCCCCCAGCATATCCCTCTTTCACATCCTTTCATTTTTTAAGATCATCCCAACATTATCAACTCACATTCATGTCTTCTGTCTCTGCAGACTCCTTCTAATTGCCCTGATAATAAATTTCTTAGGAGTGACATGTATCATCTTATATAAAAATGTAAATAGTTTAATTTTATTTAGTCACTTGTCTTTTTATGTTTCTCTTAAGTCTTGTGTTTGAATGTCAAATATTTAGCTCTGGACTTTTCATCAGGAATGCTCAAAAATCTGCTATTTCATTTAATATCCATTTTTTCCCTGAAGAATTATATTCAGTTTTCCTGGATAGATTATTCTTGGTTCTAATCATAGTTCCTTTGCTTTCCAGAATATCATATTCTAAGCCTTCCATTCCCTTCTTACAGTAGATGCTAAATCATGAATGATTCTGACTTTGGCTCCATGATATCTGAACAGTTTCTTTCTGGCTTCTTGCAGTATTTTTCCCTTGATCTGGAAGCTCTGGGATTAGGCTATAATATTCTTGAGAGTTTTCATTTTAGGGTCTATTCCATGAGGTGAATGTGGATTCATTCCATTTCTATTTTACCCTCTGGATCTGAGATATCATGTCAGTTTTCCTTTATAATTTCTTGAAATATGATGTCTAGGCTATTTTTTTATCATTGCTTTCTGGAAGTCCAATAATTCTTCAATTATGTCCCCTAGAACCATTTTCCAGGTCAGTTGTTTTCCCAATAAGATATATCACAGTTTCTTTTATTTTTAAAATTATTTTGACCTTGTTTTTTATTGTTTATTGATGTCTTATGGAATTATTAACTTCTAAGTTACCCAGTTCTAATTTTTAAGATATTATTTTCTTCAATGAGCCTTTATACTTCCTTTTACCTTTAACTTATTCTGCTTTTTAAGAAGTTCTTCAGTGAATGTTTGTGTCTCTTTTGCCATTAGACCAATTTCTATTTTTTAAAAGTGCTATTTTCTTCATTATTTTTGTGCCTCTTTTCATAATTTTTTACTACACTCATGTGTTTTCCAATTTTCCTTTGCCACTCATCTCTTTCTTTAACTTCTCTAATAATTCTTGTTAGACTTGGGTCCAAATAGTATTTTTCTTTGAGGCTTTACTTAGAGCTAGTTTCATATTGTGGTCTTCTTCTGATTTTATGTCTCTGTATCTTCACTACCACCTTATTAGCTTTTTATAGTCAAGTTCTTGTTGTTGTTGTTGTTGTTTGCCCATTTTCCCCAGCCAATTTCTTGCCTTTGAACCTTATGTTAAAGTTGACTCTGCTCACCTCATGTAGGAAGGCACTATTCCAAGCTTTAGACCTTTTTCTCTTGCTGTTTACAGAACTAATTCTAGACCTTTGCAAGTTTTCAGTGTTACCAAAATTTTATGATTAGGGAGAAGTGTTGACACTCTTTTCCTAGACTGTGTTTTGTTCTTTACCGAGAAAGAGCCTCTGCCTCCCCGTAGCCATAAAAGCCAGCCCTGGAACTGTAAATAGGACCCCTGCATTCTTGTAGCTATAAATACTAATGTTCTTCTTAGCCTTAGAACTGTGAGCAGGACTCCTGCTCCCTTGTAACCAACCACAAGCACTCCCATCAGCACCAGCTGCACCCAGTGCCAGCAAGGGTCCCCTGTAATCCCTGTAATTTCCAACCAGTTGTACAATTCATGTACTATCTCTGTACTGAGAGGTTCTGAAGTTGCTATTGCTCTGCCGATATCACAGTTGCCTTCAAAGCCCAATACTTAAGCTGCTACTATGCTTCAATTTAGCCCCCAGCTCAGTGTCACAGATCTCTCCTGCCAACCTCCTAAGTTGTCTTAGATTGGAAAAATGCCTCATTCTGACCAATTTGTTGTTCCAAACTGAGGGGTTATTTTAAAGTTGTTTGGTGGGGAATGTTGTGAGAGATCAGCTGGGTTGCCCCCTATTCTCTGCCATCTTGGCTTCAACTCTCTATGCTATTTCTTGATTTGGCACTTTAAAAGTACAAAATTCCCTCTTTGCAATAACCTTCTGGGGTAAGTAGTGAAAATGTTATCCCCATTTTATAGATAGAAATTGAGAGTCAAGGAGGTCAAATGTTTTACCCCAAATCACCTTACTAGTAAGAGGCAGAGGCAGAATTCTCAGATCACCTGATGTAACTCCAGAGTTCTTTCCACTTTTTCAGGTTTCTCTGTTCTTCTTCTCCTAGGAATTCAACTCATTAATGACACAGCCACTAGCACCTGACTACAAGGGAAGATTTGTTATGTGATACTGGATGTCCTGACTTGTGATTAGTAACTAATAATTACATATCACTTTAAATTTTGATAAATGCTTTCCACATATTATCTCACTTGATCCCCACAACAACTCTAGGAGATAGATGCTATTATTATTTTCCTCATTTTACAGATAAGAAAACTGACTTGACCCAGGTCATATTGGCTAGTATGTGTCTGAGGCTGGATTTGAACTCAGGTCTTCCTAACTCCCAATAGCTCTATTCATTTCACTACATAGCTATTTCATTGTACCTCCTAGCATCCTATTATTTGAGTAGTTTTTCAAAGATGCAGAACAAATGATATTATAGTTCCATGGTATCTGTAGTCCTCATATAGGGATAATGTCAGTATGAGAAATAGCTTTACTATTGGAGATGAAGACATTGAGACAGAGACAAGTTGAGTGACTTGCTCTGGATTACACAGCTAGTAGTTGTTTGAGGTTAGATTTGAATTCAGATCTTCCTGACTCTGAGTCCAATACTCTAACCATTATGCCACCTAACATGAGGTACTTCCCCAGATCTAATGGAAGTCATCATAGTCCCATCCTCTTTATATGATGCTTGTACCATTGTCTCATCATCAATTGTATATACTTCAAGTTTTAAGTCCTCACTCTTGTCATAGATAACATGGTGACGAGTACAAATTTACAAGATAGCTGGTTATTATTAGGATTGCTACCTGGGTCAATGAAACAGAACAAAGCTAAGTGGCCAAAAATTTGGTTCAACTCAACAATTATTAGTTGAGTGCCTTCAGTGTGCCTTGTTCTGGGCTAGGTTCTAGAAGGAATAATAAGGAAAGAATCATAGTATGTCATTATTGGAAGGCTAATCTTAGAAATCACCTATTCCAAATAACTCCTTTTGTAGATGAGGAAATGAGGACCAAATGAGGCTAAGTGACTTGACTCATTGAAGTTTCATAGTTAATATAACCAGACTCCTAGCCTTCATTTCTATCTACTCCACATTGACTATGGGATGCCTCTACCTCCTACTCCAATCCCCTTTCCATTTGGACCAGCCATTTGATTTCAATAGCAAATTAAATATTTAGTTCTTAAAGAAGTATAGTAGAACAAAGGCAGGAGAAAAGAGGAGAAAAGTTCTATTAAACTTAACTCTTCCTCTGGGATACCCACCACCAGAAATTAGGCCTAAGTCAGTTTGAACTGGCTAGATCTCAACCCTTGCCAGAATTTTCCATTCCCTGATAGAGCTCAGATGAGGTCTTGGCCAAGACTGTCATTGTCTATGCTGAAATCTCCTGGGCCATTGGGACAAGGTAGGCCAGTATTTTGGGTTATCCTAGAAGTGAGCTAGATGTAATAGCTTTCTATCCTTGGAGATTAAGTATGTTTCTTTGGTCTAATCACTAGTTGGGAGGAGATTAATAAGAGTGTTTTTCTCTTACTCTTTTTTTCTTGTTCCCCATTAATTAAACACTCCATTTTCGTGTAGTCATTTGAAAAGGCTACATATGGGAAGAAAGCAAGAAAGGAAGAGGATCTGAAACATGAAATACTATGGCCCAACAACAGTAGGCCATAGAGTGAAATACCTCTTTGGGGCTAGACTGTAGAATTGGTCAGTGGGGAACAATGGAAGCTATGTCTCTATCAAAGGTGCAAGGGACACACTTGTCAGAACCATCCAAATTCCTTGACCAACCCTTTCTCCTTCTGCCAACTGGCTAGCTCAGGGACACCAAGCCTGCAGGATCAGGAAAAGGAGTTGCTTCAGTGTATGTTCTGCAGTGGTTGGGAATGGGAAGGAGGTAAGCGACCCTTGGATAGCTGCTGGCAGACACAGACAAGTGGAAGCAGCCACCTACTGTCAGACAGAGCAAATGCTTCATTAGCCACATTGGCATAGTGCACCAGCACAGCTGTTTCAAGGGGAAAAGAGTCTTTTACTTTCCTCCCAGGTAAAAGTCTTCATAGATGGGCATAGTAGAAATCAAGGTGAGAGGAAGAATGAAGGTGAGCATTTGGTAATCATATTTTCCTTCCTCTTTCCCTCTCTCTTTTTTGATTTCATCCTGCTTTTCTAAGGGTTGAGTCAGTTTTCTAGACAGGTTTCAAGACTCTCTATCTCCTCTTCCAAAGAAGGTCCACCTACACCCCTCATGCCAACTCTACTCATACTCCCAAGGAGATGTCTGTTCTCTTCATTATCAGTAATTATAGCCCTTCTTGCAGAGAAGAAAAACATTTCTCTCCCAACTGGCTACAGAAACAAGGCTCCAGGAAAGTCCCAGAGTCTCCACTTGCCTATTTGTCCATAATCAATGTAGATTGATTAGTTTAATCAGCAAGTGAGGCAAAATTTGGAACTACACTGGCCTAACTCTGGCTTTCTTGGAGCTCAGTGATCATGAAATCCAGGAAAAGCACATATAAAAGGTCCTTATCTATCATTCTGGGTAAGTGGACCTGGTTATCCTTAGAAAGGAACTCTGCCACCTCTGGGCAATGCCACCTCAACAAAGAGACCCTTTGAATATTAAACAGAAATACCCTCATGCTTTCCTTTGAATGATTCTACTTTGGCCAAATTTGGAGGCCATGCTGAGAGAGAGAGAGAGAGAGAGAGAGAGAGAGAGAGAGAGAGCAAGAGAGAGGAAGAATATAATGGATCCGGTAGATTAAGTTTTGTTGAGGAAAAAAATAAATTTTTTTAGATATTCAGTCTATTTCGATTTCATTCAATTCAACAAACATACCTTGAATACCTTTGATTGTTTTAGTAGATAAACTCCTTGAGAGCTGGAGTTCCTTTGTTTTTTATCTTTGCATCCCCAATACCTAGTTAGTACCCTACATACAGTAGGCATTTAATAAATAATTGTAAATTAAACCAAATTTTTTTCAGTTGTAGGCAGTGTTGGAGATACAAAAAAAAATCTAAAACTGACTTCAAAGATCTTATGGTCTGAAAAAATCTGTGAATAGGAAATACAGATATAATCAAATATGTTAAGTACGCAAATTAATGGTACAGATAGTAAGTGCTATAAGAGGCCTCTATAAGCTAGTCCTCAAGCTCAGACTAGGAAGACCTCAGACTGGCAGCCAATTAGTCTCTGGGTCACCAAGACCTGCTGAGGTATTTCACTAACTGGAACCCTTCTGAATCATGCCCACAGATAGGATCAGACTTTGACATTCTATTCTGGGCTATGTATGATCCTATCACTCAACTTATCTCCATCCTACTTCTAATGTAGTTGATCTAGAGGCCTTACAGCCATTACCCTCCCAACATGATCCCTTATTTTTTAACCAATGCCTAAGGGAAAACTGAGGTCAAGAGGCAAAGAAGCCTTCCCTGCCCCTATTTTCCTATAGAAACAAGCTCAGGGCCAGAGGACAGATTTCTTTTGGGAGAGAAGAGAAGGGAAGAATATTTTCACAGAATCACACTATAGCCTAACACACCAGAGGAATCTAAACTCTGTAAGATCTAAAGCATTCTGAAGGCCCTGGCCCTCAGCTGGAGCCACCCATGACCCAGCAAACACAATTGGCTTCTCATCTTCAAAGCAGTTCCACTTGGAGATTCATCAAAAGGAAAACAAAAATACGGCACACTTAGAGTTACCTGTTCATCATCACTCATGGGGATGGTGAAGGGTACACCAGCCCTCATCTCTGTAAACAAACGGCCCCATTCAATTAACTCCTGGATGATGCCCATAATACAACCGAGGAAAGCAGCTGCCCCCGTGGTGCTTTGCTAGTGAGGCTTCGTGACTTTGCTAGATGAATCAAAGATGCCACCCCGTGAGCAGGCACCAGCCCTCCCTCAGGTGACCTTGTTTTATCTTGACCTCTGTTAGTGTCTCTTTTCCCTTAAAACTCTATCTGTCCAGAGTTTGGAATATCACATTCTGGGACTAAGATCTCTTCTTTTAATGAAGGGGTTCAGTGTCAAGGGGGGAAGGAAACACACAGATCAAGGGTGGCCTTGTACTTCCCATTTTTAATAGTTGATTGCTTCATAAATTTTGAGCTGGGAGAAGAGTGAATGTGATAGACCCATGGGGAGAGAGAGAGAAAGAGAGAAAGAGAGAGAGAGAGAGAGAGAGAGAGAGAGAGAGAGAGAGAGAGAGAGAGACAGACAGACAGACAGACAGACAGACAGAGACAGAGACAGAGAGACAGGCAGACAGACAGACAGACAGACAGATAAAGATAAAAAAGAGTAAGATGATTCTATGAGATAGGAATGAATCTGTTCCTATCCCTGGGTACTATTCAGCAGGGTTCCAGTTGGTGAAATCTCAGGAAGTGAACCCAGGATAGTGACCATGGGGAGGAAAATTCTGCCTAATACTAACTTAACCCAAAACCTTCCACCTCCTCTCCTTCACCCCAAGTTTGGTACCATACCTTTTGGTAAGAGCCATCTGTCATTTTAAGAGATGGCATAGATTTGAAGGAAAGATGGAATTCCATCCAGAGAGAAGACAGAGAAGACAGAGAAGAAAACTATAAGAACGTGTGACTGTGGGATTGGAAAGACTTGAGGCTCAAAGGTTAAAGAAAGAATATTGCCTTAAAATTTATAAAGGGAAGGTAAGAGGGTAACATGAGCTGAACAAAGAGAAATAAACATTGTATGGCAAGGGCACATTTATAGTGGAAAAGCAAACTCTGGAATCTGCTTTGCCTGCCCCACTCTAGGTGCTAAAGAAGAGGACAGGCTGAGTTGTGAAGTAGAAAGCTACTGTTTACAGCCATCTATCTCCCATAATTAGCCATTTAGAAAGAAAATAGCCTTCAAATTCAAAGGTAAATTGACTTACATTGGGATAATAACGTTTGATTGAGCACGGGAAGTTCATCTTTAAAGTATGAGAACAAACAAATTGCTTTTCTTCCCCGGTGCTTGGGTAGGAAACAAGATGAGATTGCAGGTGCTCCGAGAGCTGAGTTCCCATCACCTCGGGGCATTAGCAGGCCCAGTGCTCCCGCCACAAAATCAAAGGTGCCCACAACCCAGCTCATTCTCCCTTCACAGGTTGTTTTCTGCTCCTTGTTTTGGAGGGTTTTTAAATTATATTGCATCCCATTGATGCAGCAATCAGTTATTATTGTCAACAAGAGCATGAAGAGACATAAATTCCCTCCCTTAGCTAGAGAGACTGGTTCATAAATACATTTTTTTATTGCTTCCTAGATGGGAGAAATTGCTTTGTGTTTTGCCTCTATGGAACATCCAGGGGCAAAGGGTCCAGAATTTTGCTTTCGACTATCAGGCCCCCAGAATCCAGGATGGTTTCCTGAATCTTTCTGCCAAACTTTGGCCCACTTGAATCTCAAGCTGAAGAAAAGGGAGGGAAACTCATTGATTGCTCTCACTCTGAAGGGCAGAAGCTACAGACCAGCAGTAGAGAACAACTGTCATTTGAGGGGGAAAACACGAGATGTTTATGGCCAAGATTAGGCAACACTGACTTTTCTTCCAATCTAATTTAGCAAACTAAAGGCTGTTCTGAAGGGCCACAGGATCATAGAAATATAGTTGGACGAGACTTTACAGATCATTTTGTCCAACCCCCTCATTTTACAGATGAGCCAAAGGTGGCCCAGAAGGCTTAGGTCCTTGTCAAGGTCGTACTGGGAACTAATTCAAACCCATGTCCTCTAACCTCCAAAAAACCACTGTGCCTCATTATATTGAAGGTTGGGTAGCAACAGTATTCAGTGTTTCCTGAGCACTTTCTCTGAGCCATCTCTAGCAGCATGGTCCTAATTGCTCCCTGGCTCTGGAGGGCCTTTATCCAGTGTAGTTCCTTTCAGATGCTCGGAACCAAGAGTGGCCCTTAAAGGCTTTCTTAAATAATGGCACTCCCTTATTGAGCTTCCAAAGGGAACTCAGCATATAACCTTTTTCTAGTAATAATTTTATCTTTCTATGTCCCTAGTGTGTGCTCAAACAGAACAGAGGTATCTCAGGGTTTGAGGAGACATCTGGAGATCTCTGGATAGACCAACATGTAAGCAAGAATCTCTTTTACAACAAACCTACTAAGTGCTTATCCTACCCTTACTGAAATATCTCTAGAGAGGAAACCACTCCCTCCTCCCACAACAGTTTATTTCTCTTTCAGATCACTCTAATCATTAGGAAAGTTTCCTTAACATCAAACTAAAATTTGATTCTACCAGTTGGTATGTGCTGTTCTTACTTCTGCCCTTCGGGGCCAAGCCCAAAAAATGTATTTCCTTTTTCTCTTCTCTCCTATCTATCATCCCCAGGAAAAAAAGATATCCAAACCCCACTGATAGGAAATCATTAGTATATGGAATTAATAAAAGGAGTCAAGCCTGTATATTACATTATATGTAAATGTCATATGTTCTTAGTAGCCATTTATGAATCTATGATCAATCAGTGCTATTAAGCACCTGTTAGATACTGGGCTAGTCACAGGGCTTACATTCTAGTATGGCAACATCACACATATAAGGTAGTGGTGGTCAGGAAAAGAAGATTGGGTCTAGGGTGTTAGGACAATGGATTGTCATGCTCTTTCCAAAAGCAATTTTCTCATGAGTGCTCATGGTGGGTGACACAGCAGGGCAAATGGTAAGATGCCTGGGGTGGATAACTATGAAACACTGCCCAGCACCAGCTAGTCAAGTTAGTGGTAGTGGTTATTGGATTGGTTGTACAATTATCATCATTTGTTTATTTGGGGACTACCCATTAAATTCTGTTTAATCATGGAAAACTTCTTGGTGGAAGTAGTCTTGCAAAGTCTTGGAGCAGCCCAGGAATGATAGGGTTCAAGGTGGCTCCTCAACCTAGACTTTGGAGATCTGCATGGTGACTTGGAAGAGGGCCATGTGAAGAAATCATGGGTAAAGCTTTTGAGAGATGTGCCCCTAGGCACCTGACCCAGATCCAGCTGTCAGGAAAGGCAAGTGGTAAGATAACAGAACCAACTGGGAGAGGAAAGGAAGTAAACAAATTCAGTTGGTCTCCTTTTCATCTCTAAGCGTTAAAGAGAAATGAGGAGGAAGTGGAGGGGGGAGAGATGAGAGATTGAAACAGCAAGCATAGCCAAGAGCCCTCTTGCTTCAGAGAGAGTCTATTAGGGGCCAAGAAACTAAGCAAGGACAATGGGAATAATACAATGGAAGCTACTGAAGAACCCTGGAAATATGATATTAAAGACAATCCTGCTCCAGGGATATCTTAACAGATTAATAAAGCTTTTGAGGATTTCCAAAAACATTTCTATGAGTCAGAGTCTAAGAGGAGCTGGACATAAAAACCCTTTGAAGTTTTCTTTTCAACAGCTTGAAACAGAATAGGGCTCTGTATTAGGCGAGCAGGGCTGAGCCAGGAGAAGGCTATTGTACATTAGAAAAATGGAATTCCATAAGAGAACTACACAAGCAGACCCAAGTAAGCCCTTGAAGTGGGAAGACATACATATTCCTCATCCAATATGACCCTCCCCTCCACCTCCAATACCACCTTCTGTGGCCCAGTGATAATTGTCCATAATAGAAAAAGACATTAAGCTCCTTCCCACCACCACTATTAACACAAGTCACAAAGTGGCATTGTCCACGTTTTGGGACATGAATTATTGTAGTGATCTCAAGAAATTGACTTTGAACCACTGAGGACTTTTTTTTAAATCAGTAAGTCTCCAGTTGCTGCGGCAAGTACTTCACCATATTTTTTTTCTTTCTTTTTTTAACCTTTATCTTCCATCTTGGAATCATTATTTTGTATTGGTCCCAAGGCAGAAGAGTGTTAAGGGCTAGACAATCAGGGTTATGTGACTTGCCCAGAGACAAACAGGAAGTGTCTAAGGCCAGATTTGAATCCAAGATACCCCATCTCTGGGCCTGGCTCTCAATCTACAGCTGCCCCCTTACCACCTTTTATAATAGCAGGAACCTTGATAATAACTCATACTTATATAGCACTTTAAGGTTTACAAAGTGCTATACCTAGCATTTATCCTCTTATTCTCTCATTGGAGAATCCCACTCATCATTATCATTTTCATCATCATCATCCCACTTTCCATAATAATTGAAATTTATATAGTTCTTTGATGTTTGCAAAACACATTGCATGTTATTCAATTTGCTTTTCACAACAGCTCTGTGAGATAGGTGTTATTCTTCCCATTTTACAAATAAGGAGATGGAGGTACAGAGAGATTAGATGATTTTCCCAGGGTTATGTAGCCAAAAAAGTGTCCAAGGTGGAACTCAAACCCCAAGATCTCCAAGCAAAACTTTTGGCTGTTCAAGGTCACTCAATATTCACTTTGTTCAAGTTGTAGTGGTAGGCTAGGGGATCCAGCAAAGCATTCATGTATTCTTCGTTGTTTTTTGGTCATTTCTCAGTCATGTCCCATCCTTTATGACCCCTTTTGGGCAAAGACACTGGAGTGGTTTGCCATTTCCTTCTCCGGTTCATTTTACAGATGGGGAAACTGAGGCAAACAGGGTTAAGTGACTTGCACAGGATCACCTAGCTAGTAAGTGTCTGAGGCTGAATTTGAACCCTGGTCTTCCTGACTAAGCTTGAAGCTATACTGTACCACCTAGCTACCCCTACATATTCTTTAGTTTTCCTAATCTTTTGACCCACCCAACACTATTGAAATCTTCATTTGACATAGGATAATTGTATTCAGAATGCCAATCTAGAACCTGAATTATCCAGAATAGTTGTATAAAGAGTTCTAGCAAACATTATTACTCAATCTCTCTCTTGCTCTCTGTTGTGTAGGTATAGCCATAGAGATCTCTGATTCCCAAATGTTAGGTTGAGATTACCTTCCATCTTCTCCCATTAGATTATAAGCTCTTCCATTAAATTGTAAAGTCCTCAAGGGTTGGAACTGTCCTTTGCCTCTTTTTGTATCCTCAGCTTTTAGAACAAATACCTAGTACAGAGTAGATAGTAATTATTTATTGATACATATAAATGTATCAATAAAGAATTTATATAATGTGTGTATATTATATATATATATATATATATATATATATATATATATATATATATATATATATATATATATATATCCTGTATGTCCAGAGGTCCTCATCTGTTCACAAGTGCTCTCATTCTGCAAAGGGGTTCCCTGCTGATGCCAATGGGTCAACTATGCTAGAATACCTTTTGCTTAGTGTAAGACAACAGATTGGTCCATGTGTTTGCTCTCAAGACCAAAGGTACTTAAGAGAGTTGAGTGGGGACTGTTGCTCTTTAGGACCAGAAAAGTTTAGGGCTCCAATTAGTAGCACTGAGGCCAACGATGAATATATGGGCCATCTTCCCCTCTACCTCCCTCCTTCCCCATCTCAAGATTTCTTCCAGTGACATTTTAAGTAACAAGGCTCCCGTCTTGGAACTTTGACTTTGAATGTCTTCCCAGACTGGCCTTAAAGAAGACAGTGTCATCAGTGACCTTTTTAAAAGACTGCAGGGGCTTAATTAAAAACTAAACATGGCCACTTAATTCAGAGGTTCTTGTCGACTCCCCAGTACTGATGTGAACTCAGGCTTGTCAGCTCACTGTTGCTGCCAATGTCTCTGCCCCTTAGTTTCCTAATGCCGTGTTGGTGCTGAGAGAGAGCTGGCAGATAGGCAAGGTCTTAGGCTTGAAGACTGCTGTGGTCATTCTTGGGGATATAATAGGGCACGTAGACCAATCATCACACAATTCTAGGGGAGGGAGAAGCCCTTCAAAGAAGAACTGGTTAAGGCAGGAAAGGCTCCTTCAGGAAGAAAGCAGGAACCTAGATGATTCTGAAGACTGATAGTTGGATGTGAAATAACATTTTCAGGAACCAAAGCTGCTGGCTTGGCCGCAAGCCTTTCCTAATCTGAGCCTGTTATAGCACAGTCAGGGAGGCAAGGCTAGTGACCTGTGGGAACCAGGAGGCAGCAATCACTACTCTTGTCCTAACCAGGACACAGATCACCATTTTCTTTTGAGGCTGCCTCAAGACAGCAGTTCAAAACTAAGAGTACCTGGCCTTCTGGACCTGGATTCCTAAATTTGTCCTTTTACTGTGGCTGCAGACTTTTTCATCCTCGGAGAAAAGAACAGAGGGCAGAGCTCTGGGACTCTACAAAGGCAAATGTTTCTAGATGGCTTTCTCTGTTTGTTTTGTGTTTCTGATCCTTGGTAGTTTGAGTATCCCTAGAGAAGCATCATACTCTGGGCTATGCTGGAAGCTTCCTGTTGATGTAGGCACAAAGGACACCTAAAGATTTGGGTAATGGTGACCCAGTGCCATAAAATGAACGACAATTGAACTCTTTACACCATTTTTGGGGCCTTTCCGCCATATCTCTGTCATAGGTTGTGGGACTCTAGCCATCTCTCTAAGCACTTTGAATTTATACTAGCCAATACATTCTGGCCCCTGGGCAGCAGCAAAACTTAGGTTAAAGATCAGGCATAGAATGTGATGTGGATCATCTCCATGATGCAGAATAAATCCTTTCCTTCAGTGGAAATGTATAGATAATGACCAGTTCTAGGGCTAAGGCCATTCCATTCACTCTACAGAACTCAAGTGAACCAGGTGAACCAGGCAATTAGCTGGAAAAAGCACAAGAGTAGATTTTTTCAGGTTTTTAAAAAATTTAATAGAATTTATTTAAATGTATCTTAGCCCTTCTTTCCCCTGTCCACACCATATAAGGTATCATTTGGCAAACAGATTTGTATATGTAGATTATGTCTTTTTTGTATCCACTTCTCAGTTCATTCTCTGGAAGTGAGCATTCACAATTTGTCCTTCAAATATTAAATCTGTAGCTTTATATAATGTTCTCTTGGTTCTACTTGTTTCACTCTACATTATCTCATGTAGTTCCAAGTTGGGTTTTTTTAATTAATCTGCTCATCATTCTATCACAATAATACACCACAATTTGTTTAGCCATTCCTTAAGTGACAGACATTCCATCAATTTCCAGTTCTTTATTACCACAAAAAAACTGCTATAAGTATTTTAGAACATATGGGTTCTTTTCCTTTTTCCCTGATTCCCTTGGGAAATAGACTGAGCAATACTATTGCTGAATCTAAGGATATACACAGTTTTATAACTCTCTGGGCACAATTCCAGATTGTTCTCCAAAACAATTACATCAATTCACAGTTCCACCAACAGTGTATTAGTGTCCCCACTTTTCCATACCTCCTCTAACATTTGTCATTTTAGCCAATATGATGTGTGTGAGATGATACCTCTGAATTGTTTTGGTTTGCATTTCCCTAATGAGTAGTGATTTAGAGCATTTTTCATGTACCTACATATGGCTTTGATTTCTTCATCTGAAAACTGCTTATATATTTTACCCATTTATCAGTTGGGGGATGGTTCCTACTGCCATAGATTTGACAACATTCTTTATATATGTTAGGTATGAGACCTCTATCCAAGAGACTATGAAAAAAGAAAAAAGATATTGAACAGAGATGTATAGGAAGAAAAAGAAAGGAAGTATATGCTATCTCAGAGGCAGTTAGGTGACTCAGGGAATAGGGCATTGTGCCTAGAGTCAGGAAGACCTGAGTTCAAATTTGGCCTCAGACCCTTACTAGCTTTGTGACCCTCAGTAGGTCACTTCACCTCTATCTGCCCCAATTTCAACTGTAAAAGAGGGGTAATAATAGCACCTATTAACAGGACTATTGTAAGGATCAATATTTCTAAAAGTAATTTGAGATAATTAATTGAGATAATATTTAAAAGAGCTTCACACAGTACCTGGAGCATATTATTCAGTCATTTTCAGTTGTGTCCAACTCTTCATGACCCCATTTGCAGTTTTCTTGGCAGAGATACTGGAGTAATTTGCAGTTTCTTTCCTCAGATCATTTTATAGATGAGGAAACTGAGGCACACAGGGTTAAATGACTTGCCCATGGTCACACAACTAGTAAATGTCAGCTATATTTGACCTCAGGAAGAAAAGTCTTCCTTACTCCAGGCTTGGCACTCTATCCACCGTGCCACCTAGCTGTCCTACCTGGAACATCATAATCATTTATTAATTGCTTATTCCTTTATTTTCCCAATGCAAAGGATAGACTTAAAGGATACAAGACTATAGGCTCTTTAGTCCAGAGGGAATTATAAGCTGCTGGACCTAAATTTCCAAAAACCTGGAAGTTGGATGATTCTTACAGTATTATCTTTACTTGGTTACATGGGACAGTTGTGAGCATATAGTAAAACCATGCAAATTACAGGGAGAAATTGTCTAAAATAACCTGAGATCAAAGGATAGATTTCAAAGGGCCTGTGAACTTGAATGGAAAGAAAAAAGTACATCTCTGTTTTTACTAAAATCTGAATGATATTTAACATTTCCTTCAATTGTGAATTTTTAAAAATTATTCTGAGAAGGGGTCCACAGGTTTCACCAAAATATCCATTGGGCAAATGGCACAAGGAAAGATTAAGAACTGTTCATCTAAAAGCAAAATGGACCTTCATGAATTGATGCAGAGTGAAATAAGCAGAACCAGAAAAACACTGTTCACAGTAACAGCAATATTGTGGAATGATCAGGCTCAGCTATTCTCAGCAATACTATGATCCAGGACAATCCTGAGGGACTTCCACCTCCAGAGAAAGAACTATTAGAATCAGAATGCAGATCAAAGCATACAATTTTCAATTGTTTTATTTGTGTTTATGTTTTGAGGTTATGGTTTTATAGGATTACTCACCAAAATGAACTATATCGAAATATGTTTTGCATGATAATACATGTATCACTCAGCTCAAATAACCTGCAAGCACTAGGAGAGGGAAGGGAAGGGAGAGAAATAAGTTAGGTCACGTAACTTAGGAAAACTTGTACGGAAATTTGTTATTACATTTAACTGGTAAAAACAATAAAGTAAAATAAAAAGCAAAATGGCTCCTTCATTAAAAAAGTACTGTAGAAGTTAGAAATCCTGGGTTTCTGCCCAAGTTCTGGCATTTACTAGCTGTTTGACCTTGGACACTTGACAATCTCTCCAAGCTTCTGTTTTCTTCTCTGTAAAGTGAGAGATGGCGACAGATCATTTCTCAGGTCAATTTAATTCAGCTTGACAACCATTTGTTGTGTCTATTTAACAGTATAGGACACAGTGTTAGACACAGGGGATACAAAGATAAAAAAAAATCCCTCCTCTCAAGTAGCTTACATCTTCCTAGGGAACACAGCATGTAAACAAATAAACAAGTACAAGATAATTTGAGTTGGAGAACATAAACTATGAAGGTCAGGAAAGGCTTCCCATAGGTGATGGACCCTGGCTGAGTTTTAAAGGAAGCTTAGGATTCTAAAGGGTAGAGAAGAGGAGGAAATGTGTTCTGGGGATGGGGAGCAGACTACATAAGAAGTGGAGTACTAAGGTCTGGCAACAAACAAGTAGGCCCATTTGGCCAGAAAATTGGTCCTTTGCAATTATAACATTCTAGAATTTTATATTTCAACTTCTCCCAAAGGAAGGGAATTTAAGATCAGTGAAAGGCACTATTAAGAATTATTTGGAGCAAGTCATTTAACCCTCTCTGGTCTTCAATTGTCTTATCTATAAGATGGAGATAATCATACTTGACTTACCTAAAGGAAAAGGAATGGAGGTGTAGCCAGATAACACAGTGGGCAAAGCACCAGACCTGGAGTCAGGAAGAACTGGCATTCAAATCTGGCTTCAGATACTTCCTAGCTATGTGATCCTGGCCAAGTCACTTAAACCCTATAGCCTAGCCCTTACCATTTTTCTATCTTGGAGTAGGGAAGGAGAGAGAGAAGGAGGAAGGAAGATGAGATTTTAAGATCCACTATAAGTCTAACATCTATGCTTCTACCATTCTGAGCAGTAGGGCAAATAAAAGAATTCTTATTTCCCATACATCCATAAAAAGTGACTCCAGAGTTTCTGTGACACTTGTGAGTTATGGTGACCACAGAGGAAGGCACCTGCTCTAGAACAGGCCTCCCAAAGGAAGTAGTTTTCTTCTATCTGATGGACAATTACAAGGTTATAAAGAGAAACTATCAATGCTGAATGTTTTCTGTGCCCCCCTCTCCAAGGAGACCTCAACTGTTATTCCCATTCCTCCTAGAGGAAGATTATGCCTATGACGATGGAGCCACATTGCCAACTCTGTATCCCTGACATTCTATAATTTACGATTTATTCATTCCTCTTTGTGAGCAAAAAGCAAGAACAAAATGAAACATAACTCTTCATTAAAAAGCAATGCCAATCTTGACAAAACAAAGGAGATTTACATGAATGACTCCAAGGATCACTCTGTGCCACATCATTCCTTATCAGCCTGGCATCTTTTGAAGATCATAGATCTAGAGATAGAAGGGACCTCAGGGCCCATCCAATCCAACTCCCTTGTTTTATAAATGTGGAAAGTGAAGCCAAGAAAAATTTTAAGTGATTTGCCCAATGTAGCAAGTTTCAGATGTGAGAATGCCAGTAGCTTGGCTGTGTCATCAGAGTGGCCTTAGAGGGCCAATATGCTTGAAAATCAGGCATGAACCTTTTGAGAAAGTTATGAGGAAGGAGATGGGCCGAGACCCAACTAAGGTACCAGACCAAACCAACCCATTGTCAAGCGTTTTCTCTTCTCTGGGAGAGTGTCTCATCCTCACTCTTGGATCTCAGAGTGCGGAGTAGTTCAGGCCAATGGACTATGCCAGCTTCCTCCTCTTGTCCCTCTCCAAACCCAGCACCTGCCTGCCAGGAAACAGCCAATCCTGATAGAGGCAAGATGGCTCCCGCTCCTTTGTCTGCCCCAAAACAGGAGCCCGACTCCCTCCATCCCTCTCACCCCTTCTTAAGTGGGTTAAGTGCTTTGAAATAAGGAGAGGAAGGAGATGAAGTGGATCTCAAGTACACTCCAGCCCGAGCCCAGCAGCCCACAGACCTTGTCACCAGCCTCCCAGCTGCACCGAAACAAAGCTAGCCCCAGCTGAGTAGAAGCCCTTCATCCATATTCAGAGACTGCCTGGTAACAGGACAGGGCTTGTTCCCAGCAGTGGGGTAGGCTAGCATTCACTGATGAGGCAATGATGAAAGGTGGGAGAAAAAAAGGAGCCGGGTGGAGGCAGAGGGAGAAGGTTCACTTCAGGGCCACCGGGAACCAAGTTTCCATAACATCTCGGCCAGATGTCCCTGATAAGCCCTTCTCCCCCATCACTAAGCTGCTCCTCAGAGTGGCCTTGAATGAAGCCAGCTTTTCCATCACCTGTTTGGAGGAAGAGCCGACATACACATAATACAAAATAGCAGATAAGCCTCCAGTCCCTTATCTCTGGCTCTGGAATTTCCTATAGTTTTTAACAAGATTTTGCTAATGCTTGGCGTGATTCATCTTGTACTAAGGTTAGTTTTGTTCCCCTGAACTCACCTTGGTTGGGTCACTAAGGGGAAATAGCTAGGTCGAGTGTGCTAGGGAAGCACTTGAGGGGTTGGGGGCGGCAGCGCCGACTAAAACATTCCCAGAATTCTTTTCAAAGCACGCAACAGAGAGAACTAGAATTTCTGCAGCAAGGCAGCTTGAGCAGAGGTTCAGAGATGGGGAAGTGAGGTCCAGGGAGGCAGCGAGCTTAGCCGCCACAGAGGGTACCGGCCAGGTCGGGGCAGACATGGCCAGAACCTGGGGGGGGGGGGGGTGGCCTCCAGAGCATGTGTACACAAAGCCGGGACCCCATACGTCGGAGAGCACCAGGGCTTGTCTCTACAGGGGATGGGCTCCGCGCTGGGCCAGCTTGGCGCATTCCAACGGCATCCCCAGCTGTTGTGAGGATGAAGGAGTGGGAAGGAGTGGGCAGGGCTGGACAGCTCTCGGTGCCGGGTCTGTGTGGTGTGCCTGCGCGCTGCAGTCAGCCTTAGGAGACGCTAAGTGGAGTGGAAACGCTCGAGTCCCTGCAGCCTCCTGATAACAGAACTAAATAAAGGTAATTTTCAAGTCACCAGTTAACAATGGCTCAGTGAGCGAGGTGGTGACTGATGAGACGGTAAATTACCCATCCGAGCGATGGGGGGAAACGCTCCGCGGAACTCCCGCCACTACAAAGCGCGTCCATCCACACAAGGGCTGGAAAATACTGTCGTGCCTCCGCCAGCAGTAAGGACCCCGACCCTCAATCTTTAGCTTCTCCGAAGAATTTCTTTTTTATTTTAGAAAAACGCGAATCTTTAAGAAGGGTCAGTTGCAGATATAATTGACAACTGCAGCTGGGCTGGGGGCAACTCGGAGTGGGACCGGGTGTATTGGGAGGAAGGTGGGGGAAGGGCAGCAGCCAGACCACCCTGAGTGTGGGTGCAGTCTCTTCGAAAGGGAAGCCCCACGCCCCAGAAGCCCACAGCTGATTGGGTCATACACCTCCAAAGGACAGCAATCGCCACTGCCAATATGGCACCCTGGTGCAAACCCCCTTTGGCCTTGATTGCTCTATGCTTTGGACTCAGGTAGTCTTGCTCCCCATTCACAACGTTTCTCATTCCCTACAGCCTCTCTTACAATGTTCCTTCTCACATTATCTGCCATCCACATCCTTTGATTCAGAGGAGACAGTAGATACCCCCAAACTGTCTGCCTAAAGTCAATTAATTGCCAGAGTCAAGCCTTTAAGAAATATGAGAGGACTCTCCTGGGATCCCAGGCACTTCCATTATGAAAGCTCCCTCTGTCAGAATGACGGTACAGTTTACTAATAGCAACTCGTATCTCAAAGGCACTTGGTGAAACTTGAAAGACTTTTAGCAAAGCAACCCTCTGAGGTAGGAGTAGAGAAGTAAAAATGACTTGCTCAGGATCATACAGCTCCTAAGAATTAGAGATTGCATTCAAACCCAAGTCTCCTTGAAAATCCAGGTTTCAAGTCAGAATATTACTATACTTCTCAGAACAGGAACCTACTTTTTCTACCAAGGGTTCATTTTCCCAGTGTGGTAATTTGACAGGGCATTCAATTCATCAAGCATTTATTAAACACCTACTACATACTAGTACACTGATGTTGCTATTGGCAAAAGCATCACACAGCAATTTGGAGCTGGGCACAACCTAAGATATCTGCTAGTACAATTTCTACATAGACCAAAAGCCTCTACAATAATAGTCCTGGTGGAATGAGTAAGCTGAACCCTAGTCAAAAAGAAGCAGTGAAAGGAAGGGGAGACAGCATCAAGGACAGACCAGCTACTTCACAATTCCCCACAAATTTTCAGCGCCATCATCCCATTCTTTCAACTCCATCAACCCTTTTGTGGTTCTCATTTCCTAGCTGCTTTGGAGAACAGTCAAATACATGTTCAAGAAGAGGAAAACAGTGTGCCCTAATGGGAAGTGCACAATCAGGGACTTACATTCAAGTCCTACACCTGCCATTTGCAAGCCAAGTGACCCTATGACAAGTCACTTCTATCTCTAGAACTCAGTTTTCTCATCTGTAAAATGAAGGGGTTGGTTTAAAAACCTCTAAGATCTCTTCCAGCACTAACATTTTGTGAAACCAAGGAATTGTACATTCCATACTTTTTTCTTACTCAGTGAACTCACCTCTGATGTCCGAATCTCCTTGAGCTGGGGGCATCGGCCCCTACAAGCACAGCCGGAGCACTAATTACCCCCTCTGCCACTCTCTCACTGAGAGTTCACTAAAATAGGAACAAATCACACACCAACAGTGGCAGTGACCTTCACGAGCAGGTTCACTTTTATTCCATCCTAAACTTGCCCATGATTATACTATTTCTTCCTTTTGTGTTTTAAGTACCAGGGCCAGTGGCTGGTGCCTAAGACACTGCCAGAGAAAGGAGGGAGAACGAAAAGATAATTGGAACCAAACCAGGCAGTTTCAGACATATACCCCCTAAGGTTAAGATTGATAGTGAGTGGGGCAGGGGAGGGGAGAGAAAGATGAAGTCTGAGCTAATTAAATAGGTTTTGAACCTACCTTTTTGGGTCACAGAGGAGGGAGCCTGCCAATGCATGTCAGCCAATCAATAGAAACAGCATAAATGCTGTTTCTCTATGCACGTCTATGTTTCTATTATATATGTATGGAATATATATAATACCCTTATACATAAGTACAATATATGTGTGGGTACTGTATATATGCATATTTTCCCCCTGGTTTTGTTAAATACTCTCTTGTGTGATTAGGCAAATTGTTTTTTGCTGGGTCCTAATTTTCTACTATATAAAATAAGAGGGTTGAACTAAATAACTGCTGAAGTCCATTATCATATAGCTGTAAATTCTATAATCCTAATAATCCTAAATATTTCTCATCATGTTTCATGTGCGATGCACAAGAATTCTGGATGCTTTGGGAAATAGAAATATGAATGGCCCAGTCTCTGCCCTCTGAGAATTAGCAACCTAGCCGAAGAGACAATACATACACAAAGGAAGAGATTAGAAGATAACTAAGGACCAAATTATGTGGAGCTGCCCTTAAGTGCACTTTGGAGTTTAGAGAAAAGAGAGCGCAGTGTGGGCTACAGTAGTCAAAGAATCTTCATGGAGGATATGGGAGTGAAATTGAGTTTCAGACAGGTGGAAGAAAGAAGAGAAATCATTTTAGGTAGGGGGAATAGCATGAACAGGGATCTAAAGATGGGAACAAAAGTGCATGTATGTGTGTGTACATGTGTGCATGGATACATATGTGTGTGTGTGTGTGTGTGAGAGAGAGAGAGAGAGAGAGAGAGAGAAATTGAATGTTACTTGAATAGGGGTCATGGAAAAAGCCCCTATGAGTTGAAACTCAGAAGATCTGAGATCAGTTCTCAGCTTTGGGATTTATTACCTGAGTAACATTTGACAAGTCACAATTTTCTGTTGTTCCTGAGTTTCTATTTTCTCAACTGTAAAATGAAGAAGGATAAAACTAGGTGGGTAGGTAGATAGAACAAAGGGCCTGAAGTCAGAAAGACCCGAGTTCCAGTTCAGCCTCAGACAACTGGACAAGTCACTTAACTTTTATTTGCCTTCAGCTACTAGAGAAGGAAATGGCAAACCACTCCAATATCTTTGCCAAGAAAACTTTATGGACAGTAGAGTCATGACTGAATTAACTGAACAAAATTAAAAGCTTGGACTAGATAAGTGCTAAGGTTCTTTACAAACCTAGATCTTTCTTTATCTTCAAAATGGATATGATAATATTTTCAATCAAATGAGATCATGTATGTAAACTCTTTGTAACTGTAAAATCTACATAAATATCTGCTTTCATTATTATCATTATCTCCTTTTCATCCTTTTTTGGTGGACTTCAGAAAGAAATAGTCTGAAAACAAATCACTATCCTGCTATTATTCCTTTATATTTAATGTTCCACGTATTATTGTGAAGGGGAATGGAACAGCTGCTTTTTGTAATTGAATAAGAGTATGAGTTGGAGGTTTATCTTCAACAGATTCATTGAAAACATCATTGGGACAGCTCCCAGATGGGACAGCATGTCCTCATCTTTTCCTACATGTTACTGTTTCTATATTTTAAAAGGGTTGTGTACCATGTTGTTTGGAGATTATTGCTGTTAGTTGTGGATACATCTGTTCTAAAAAAATGTTCTTGAGTTTGGATGGGTGTGTTATCTATATCTACGCATTTGTGGACAATGATTCTATTCCTGATGATGGTCTGATTCCAGGATATATTTTTTAATTCTCAAGGATATTTTGGGATTTGTCATCTGCTAGTTTATAAAGGACAATGCATTATTCCAGTGCATCATTCTAACATTATTATTACTGTTCTCATCTGTCTCATTTTTATAGAGTTCAGATAGAAATAGAACTATCCTATTATTATTCTTTTATATTTTATGCTTTGCAATCTGTGGTACCCCTGGGCAAAATGACTTTTTAAAAATTTGAATAAGAATATTGGGATTTGGCAGCTAGGTGATACAGTGCCAGACCTGGATTCAGGAAGACCCAAGTTTGAATGTGACCTTAGACACTTGTTAGCTGTGCAGCTCTAAGCATATCATTTAACCCCGTTTGTCTCAATTTCCTCTCCTGTAAAATGATGTGGAATAGGAAATGGCTAACACCCCAATATCTCAGTCAAGAAAATCCCAAATATTATCACAAAGAGCTATGCATGACTGAAACAATTGAACTATAACAGCATTGGGACTTCAGCTCATCTTACATATTTTCACCAAAAGTGGCTTTGACAAAACTTGAGTAGCAGACAGCATAACAGGAATGATATTGGTCATATTCTATTCCTACATGATTTTGATTTCTCCTGCTAGATCTTTCTGTTTTGAAAGCTTCTCAGCCTAAGTAGACTGCAGTGAATGTTCGATACTTGCTTTTGGCAACATCAGTCAATCAACAAGCATTTATTAACCACTTACAGTGTGCCAGGAACTGTGCTGGGTGATGGTGTGGTTTATGGTTTTGTAGGATGCTATCGTTTCAGATTTTTTCCTGGATTTGACTCTTCTATAGTTCATTTATATATATATATATATATATATGTATTTATGTATACATATATATATATATATGGCAATACACACCTTCCTTTTCCCATCTTATTCAACTTTTATTTTTATTGGCCTGGAAATCTGTATAGATTGTATAGATGACCAGAAATTTTCTTCCTCTTTCTTCGGGAGTTCCTTCTCTGCCCTGGTTAATTTGTTCCTCATGCCCAGATAACAAAGCTTTTGAGTAATGTTAAATTGTTGGTATTATTTGTGGTGCCTCGACTTCTTGTATTTGCTTGTAAGTTGCTTGTATTTGCTTTTTGACTTTTGCTATCAATCACTGATTAAAGGAATATAGACTTTTGAATGTTCTTTTGCCTTCTAGATTCCATTCTGCAAGTTTCTTTTGTTGTTGCTTTAACTGTGCAATATGGCACTCAAGTTTTCTACTGCCCGTACCAGTTAGATTCTGAAGTAATGACTTTTAAATTCAAAAAAAGAGTTTTCAAAATTCCCATCTAAGTATTCCCATTTTCTCTCCAAAATCATTTGCGGTCATTATTGTTTTGTTATCCCTTTCATTACTGGGTGACATTCCTGAAGTTTGTGTTGCATGGAAATTTTTTTGTCCTTCAACTTTTGCCTCTTCAGATTTTAGTGGCAACTTTGTTGCAATGCTTATTTCATTTAATTTGGGATTAGAGAAAAAGGAATAGTTCTAGGATTCCTCTGCAGTGGTCTGAAACATATTATGTTGCATAGAGTTGAGGATACCATGGGCTAAAAGCAGTTTGAAATCTTGCTTATAGCTGGGAAAAGATATTTCCAGTTTTGTAATGATATTACTGGCATAGGAAAAAAAAGTATTCACGTCTTCATTCCATTTCACACACTTTCATTGTTTGCACAATTTAATGGCCAGCAACACATGTACGTATGAATTTTTTACCAGCAGGGTGTTGGTATTTCTGATTTCTTCCTGTGAAGTCTTCCTATAATATTGAAGTACAAAGAACTCCTCTCACTCTGCTGTCTTCCATTTTGAGCTGACGGTATCACAGTGCTTCTCATAAGGTCTGCCTGTAGTCTTATGCCGCCATATATAATTTGTCCCAAAAGTCCTTGTGAGGTTAAAAGCTTTAATAAACCTGCACACACAACAGCTCCTAAGAGTCAAAGAAATATACAGGATGTCCCCAAAGTCCTAGTGTAATGGTTGTGGTGGTGGTTGTTTGCCTATTTTTGAATAGGACCAATGACATCATGTGATAATGTCTTAACTTGTACATGAATTCCATTTAAGTGAAGCAGAGTTACACAAAGTACATCATCTCAGCCTCTGCCTTCCATGACATAGATGATGGGTTGGCCTTCAGAGGGTCAGTAGCAGTAGCAGCACAGGGTAGCTAGATGGTGCGGTGAATGGAGTGCTAGACATGGAGTCAGGAACTCAAATCCTGCCTCAGTCTCTTACTAGTTGTGTGACCTTGGGCAAGTCACTCAACCTCTGTCTTCCTCAGTTCTCTCATATATAAAATGGAGGTAATAACAGCACCTGCCTCCCAGGATTATTGGGAAGATCAAATAGATAATATTTGTAAAGCACTTACAAACCTGGAAGCAATATCTGAATTCTAGTAGTAATAGACTATTATAGCAGACTGAAAACTCATGTTCTAGTATTTAAAAAAAAGAACTTAACTGGGTATCAGGAGACTTGCCAAAGATGCACAGCTTTGCCATCAGTTAGTTGTATGATTAAGCAAATCACTTAGCCTCTCTTCATTTCAATTTCCTCATCTGTAAAATGAAAATGAGGAGAGGGAGGTGTTAGACTAGATCCCCCCACCCAGCCCTATTATTTTAAAGAGAATTGGAATCAGAAAAATACGGTAGATCCAGTATCAAGATCCTCAAGTGTCTGGCAGAAGGGGGTTGGACTTGATAAGAAAAAATAGTTTCGATGATCAGAAAGTTGCAGCTGAGGTTCTAGTCTCACCACTTTCAGGGCTCCTGATTCCACAGGATACCTGCTGACATTCCATTCTAAAGATGAGGGAAGAAAACATTGGTAAAGCCTAGCCAATTGCTCTCTAGCAGAGATGGATGAAGAGGGAAAACCCTGCACTGAAACTTGAAGGCTGGCAGCTGGCAACAGAGACCCTGAGGGCTGATTAGAGCCATACACATCATCCTTTTGTTTTTCTCACTGCCACTACTGCCAACAGCTCAAAGTTCTTCAGCCTTGGAGGACTTGAAGGGCTCTTGAACAAAAGCGATGTTATTTGTTGTCTCAGTTGTCTTGATGAAAAGAAAAGAAATATTGTCTCCAATCAGAAGAGCCAGGGGGTAGAGGAGAGATATCACAAGGGTTCAGAGAGGCAGTAATTGCTCTAGTCAGAAGGGATGTTAGCCAGGGTTGTCTAGAGTGAAATGCAACAAGCTCTCTGGTGCTTAGGGATTCTTTGGGACATTCATAGATCTCTTGGCTAATGACCCCACACCAGCACTGGACATCTTTGTACCACTTTAAAATATTGGGATGGAAAAGTAGGAGAGTGGGATGAGTAGCCACTATCCCTATCTTCCTCTAGCACATGGCCTGCCAGGGCAACCAGTGACTCCAATTTTAACCACCTTTTGCATCACTCACCTTTCCATCCTCAACATAAGCTTCCTAAGGAGATAGAGCTCTGTATTTCAACTGAGAGAGATCTCCTGGAGGCATCTAGTCTACCCTTTGTTTCCTGAGAGGTTTTTACCTACTCCTTTACATATGGATGTTTCCATTTTTTAAAATTTTTATTTTGAATATTTTCCCCTAGTTACATGTTTCATGTTCTTTCCCTCTCCCCCAAATCCCCCTACCCCCCCTTAGCAGACACACTGGGTTTTACATGTATCATTGATTAAGACCTAATTCCATATTATTGTTAGTTGGACTAGAGTTATCATTTAGTGTCTACATCCCCAATAATATTCCCATCAGCCCATGTGTTCAAGCAGTTGTTTTTCTTCTGTGTTTCTCCTCCCACAGTTTTTCCTCTGAATGTGGCTAGTTTTCTTTCTCATAAGTCCTTCAGCCTTGCTATGGATTCTTGCATTGCTGGGATGTTTCCATTTTTAAACCCTCCAGAGAAAGAAAAATAGTGTGATCTAGTGGAATATGAACTGGCTTGGGAAACAGGAGATAGTCTTCCAGTCCTAGTTTTGCCACCATGAGGATGTTGGACTAGGTGATCCCTAAGGTTCTTTACAGTTCTAAATCTCTGATACTTGATTTAGCTCTCTATTTATCCTCCCAAAATTTCATCTTCCTCTAATAAAAGTGAGAGAGTTTGACTAGATGATCTCCGTGGTCTCTTCCAGTTCTCACATTCTATGACTATTTTTAATTCTGAGCCCAACATTTTGGAAAAAGTATTGATAAAATGAACTCGGATCAGAAGAGAGCAAGCAGAATGGGGAAATTCATGACATAGTAGGATGAACCAAAGAAGATAGGGGAAAAAAGAGAAGACTTCAAGAAAACTTAAAGGTTGCTTTCAAATATTTTGAGACCTATGCTTTCAGGGAAAAGTGAATAATAACCTTCTACATAACCCAAGAAGGGAGAAGTAAGAGTATTAGATAGAGGTTACAGAAGAATGATTTAGGCTCAATGTAAAGAAAAATTTCCTAACAATTAAAGCAAACCAAAAGTAGAATGGATTGCCTCAGGAGGTAGTGGGTACCCCTGGCTAAAGGTCTTTGAATAAAAATGATGACCATGTGTCAGTTGCATTATAAATAGGATTCTTATGGGTCAGGCCAGACAGCCTTTAAAGTTCCCACCAACTTTGTGATTCTGATTCTGAGCCTCCTAGAAGAAGAGCAATCAGAAGTATATGGAAAATCAAAATCATGTCATTTGTGTCATTTGTTTGAGCCTGCTAGGTGGTACAGTAGATAAGAGTTCTGGACTTGGAGTCAGAAATTCCCAAGTTCAAATTCAGACTCTGATACTTATTAGCTGTGTGACCCTAGGCAAATCACATAAATTCTCTTAGCCTCAGTTTCCTCAGCTACAAAATGGGGACGATAATAGCACCTACCTGACAAAGTTGTTGTGAGAACCAAATGAGTGAATATATTATGTGTTTATAAACTCTAATGTATTAAGTTATAGTTATTATTATCATTGTTGTTGTTAGTTCAGAGATGTTTTCCCTAAACAAGTAAAGTTCCAAAGAGGATATGATAAACAACTTTCAAATATTTGAAGGGCTGCCATGGGTAAAACAGATTAGACTTGTTCTCCTTGACCCTCAAAAATATCTGGAACCAAGGCAGGAAATGTAAAAAAGATTATATTTCTGCTTAAGATAAGAAAGACTTTGATGAAGACGAGATCTGCACCAATGTAGAATTCATTGTTGGAGATGTCTGAACACAGACTGAATAATGTCATTAAGTATCTTGCAGAGTGAGTTCATACTTCAGGTAAATGTTTGTCAAGTCCTCTGAGGTCTCCCAGATCTATCTGTGAGTCAGGCACTGTACAAACTAGACTAAGGTCTTCCAGTCACCCATGCAACTCTATTGGAAGGACAGTGCTTTCTGAGGTCTGCCTTAATTCCCAGATTTTTAGTTATCACCAAGATTTAGCCCCTTTTGCACATCCTCAGCTGTCAAGTTCAGAAGCACAGAGGGTCCTTCTCTTCTCCTTTGCAAGTATACCCTCCCCCAGGCCTTCCCTCTCTCTTTAAGTCATTCATTTCTCAAATTCCATCACTCCTTTTTTATTGGAAAGAAGAAGAAAGATAGATAGCAATAAGAATTGTGTTCAACTATTTTATTTAAGCCATAATCATTCCTAATCTAAATTTGCAGGAATGTATTACATGGCCTAATCATTCACATATATTGTACTGCAGTTTCAATTTAGGGAAAAGTAAAAGCCATTCGGAAGGCAGAAATATGTTAAATGAACATCTCCCAGATTACAGACCTTCAGATAGATAAAGCAGGACAAGTATTTTTTTATTCAATGGCTTGTGTTGGCTGCCCTGATTAGACCTGCATTTCCTGTTATTGGTTGTGAGCAATGCAGAGAAAGTAGAAGGGGACCATTTTGGAAAGGAAACTGTTTCCCATGGATAGGGTCAGAGTGAAGAGGGTAAGAGTGTCATGGACATCAGGGTTTTTTCAGACTTTCTGTTCCTGTCTCAAGGGACATTCTGGCTTGCCCACCTCTTAGCTAATTGAGGATAGAACACAAAGAACACCACAAAATACTAATAATGCTTCACCATATTTTAGTGCAGTCCAAAGAAGTCTGATTTTGGAGCCAAATGATTCCCATTTTTGCTATTAACTAGCCAAGTGACCTTAACTAAATTGCTTTCATTTAAAATCTTTGTTTCTTTTTCTGTAAAATGGGGTAATGATATAATTCCAGTGGTCTCCCTCACAGGGTTACTGTGAGGAACAGATTAGATGAGGTATATAAAAATATTTTTAAACTAAAAAGCACTTCCTAAGATTTTTATTGTTATTAGTTGTGTGATAACTTATCCTTTTTAAAACACTTTCATACTCATTATCTCCTGTGATTTTTAACAACTTTATTAGGATGTTATTGTTCCCATTTTTTTAGAAGAGAAAACTAAAATATATCAAATCAGTGGCTGAGCTGAGAGCAGAATGGAAGGATTCTTGATTTCTACTCCACTGTATCACTTCATTATCTCCCTGTTGATAGAAATGGGGACCTTGTGTTCTAGGGTTTCAGAAACTGAGGATCCCAGGTTGTCACAAAAACAAAAACTTGCTTCTATCTCTAAAAACTCAGAGCTAGAAGGAATCTTGGAGATCATATGTTTTTGCCCTTTCCTTTTTTATATATGAGAAAAGCAAGATCCAGAAGTAAAATGACTTGCCCATAATTGAGTGGCCAGTTAATGACAGAACAAGAAATCAAACCAGGGTTTTCTGACTTCTAGCTCTTTCCTTTATACCATAGGAAATAAGGTTTAATTTGGAAGATATATGTAAGGTAGGCATTCAGGGAAGGGTAGAGTTATAGAGGAGCAGCATGGTTAAGTGGAGAGATCAGTGGACATGATGTCAGGAGAGAACTGGGTTTTAATTCTGACATTTATCAGCTGTGTGATCCTGGGCAGCTCAGTTAACCACTCTAAGATTCAGGGTTTTGTAAGCCTTCAATTACTCTAAAAATGTGAGTTGTTGTTATCATTATATTTGGCAAAAGCAAGAGTCACATATGCAGAGCAGTATGCTCACAGCTGTCATACTTGGCATTTGAAATATAGCTAGAAATCTGATGTATTGCTAGAAATGGGTTAGATTCAGTCAACAAGCATTTATTGAATGACTACTAATATTTTTACCATTCCTGCTACTACTATGTCAGATATAGGTATGCTTTTAATAAATGTTTGCTGAATGAATGAATGCCCTATGCATTTAGGCCCTGTGTGTTCCTACAGAGATCCCAAGATAGACACAGTCCCTCTCCTCAAGGAACTTACAAATTATAAAAGAGAATACAAATATAATAGAGAATCATCTTCTCCAGAACAAATACTCAAGAAGAGCATTTATTCGCTATGCCAACTTGGCCAAATTACCTAATTTCTCTGGGCCTCAGTTTCCAAGTCTTTAAATTGAGAATATTAGACTAAGTGGTGCCTCTGGTTCCTTAGAGCTTGAGGTATCCATCTATTAGTACTGATTTAGGTTGGAAAGGAGGAAAGCATGTTCCTTTCCTTCATTATTTCTCCTTTGTGTTTCCCAGAGACAAGAGAAAGCCAATACCATGCCCTGGTTTCCTTTTGGGTCCTTCTTTGCGATGTAAAGTCAGACTTCTAATGTGTTTTCCCTGCTGTGCAGAATGTTCTGAGCATTCCTCATCCCTGAAATGCAGCTACTTCTTGGGGCAGCTTTCTGCAACAGGTTCAATAATATCTATTGTTGGGGAGGAGGCTTTGGGAGGGAAGTGGTCAAGGGTTGTTTTAAAAGGAAAGGAAAGAGTAATGTTCTCTATTCCAAGCAACAGAGGGAATTGGAAAAGCAGAAGGCAATTACCCGGATTGGACCCATTCCAGGACTTGTGATATCATATTTATTTGCCAAGAAAAACACCTCCCCGATATCTCTTAGCCAATGGAGGGGAGCCGGATGCCCAACTCGAATTATATTCCATGTGGTCAGTTTAAGAGGGGCAGACGGCAGTTAATGATAATGATGGCCATTTACATTTATATAGCACCTTTTAGCTAAAGGGACCCCCAGAGTTTGACAAACATTACGGATGGATGCACCGACAGGCCTACAGAGTTATAGATGGATCGCGTCCACCCTGGAAGCCTCTCTTTCCTCCCGTCACTGAACAGGCAGGATCCCAGCATCTCAGTACAAGAAAAGGAGCCGTCTCCTATTGGGGGGGGGGATTCCTAGGAAGGGAGGGTGTTCCTTATCCCTGTAGGCCTTCGAGTTCGTCACAGACACCGTGGAGAAGATTCTTGCTCTGCTGTCATTTGGCCTCTGAGATTCTGCGATTCCAAATAGGACGGAGCTGTCCAAATACTGGAAGGGGAGGGAAAGGTGGCGTGAAGAGTCTTCTCTCCTCCGGAGGGAGACGCCACGGATTCTTTTGGTCCAGGCTTAAACCCTCATTGCGATAAGTTCCAGGGTGCAGAATGCAAGTGGAAGGGTTTGGGAGAGGATCGGCGGTGGGCTGCGGAGCCTTCCGTGTGGCTGGCTGAAGCCTCCAGGATTAGGGAATGAAGAAAGGACAGTGACGGAGAATCCCTGCTCAAGGAGGGACCAGAAGCATCCGATTGGACAAACAGAACTGGTTGCCAAGGATACAGGGTTGAGAGGCCAGAGTTAAATGGAACTGTCTGGATCAAAAGCAGGAGTTCATACCAGGATTAAAACAGATCAAGGAGAGGCAAAGCTGGGGGTCGGGATGAAAGATTGAATACTGGAATAGCAGAAGGGACCTGAATTTTATGAAAGTTTCCACATTTGATCATCTTTGGTTTCCCGTGATGCCTGGGTGTTTTAGACCCGGCCTAAGATTTGGCCCCACTTTTCAGTCTCCCAGAAGAAGTAGTTTGTTCCCTAATGGTGGCTCACACTAGAGGCAGTTTGCTTTTCTAATCAACCTGCCATGTGGCCTTAGGCAAGTCATTTCTTTGGAACTGAGTTTCCCCACTTAGAAAATAAAAGGGGGAGAGTTTCTAAATTACATCTTCCAATTCTACATTTTTTTTATCACTCTAAGATTCTGATCTTATAAGGCCCTAGTTCTTAAAGCACTCTAGGGATATGAGGTTTTAAGTGTTTCTCAGTTCTTTCATTTTACAGGAATTTGGGTATCTGATGTTACTTTAGGAAAGTGGGCTGCTGTCTGGAGCTTTGAAACCTTTTTGTTATTAATCCTGGGGGGCAGTTGAGGGGCTCAGTGGATTGAGAGCCAGACCCAAAGATGGGAAGTCCTGGGTTCAAATGTGACCCCAGACACTTCCTAGCTGTGTGACCCTGGGCAAGTCACTTGACCCCCATTGCCTAGCCCTTACCACTCTTCTGCCTTAGAACCAATACACTGTTTTGATTCTAAGATGGAAGGTAAGGGTTTTAAAAAATATATCCTGGTTGTGGCATCTTTTGTCAAAATGGCATTTAACATGTAGTTTTTCCATTGTTCCTGTTAAAAACCTTTTTTTCTGTCTCTCCTAATTCCCATCTACCACAACTAGGAGGCAGTTGGGTTTTATGGAAAGTGTTGAATTTGGAGTTACAGCACCTGGCTTTATGTCCCACCTCTACTATTTTTACCACCTTGTGACCTTGGACAGGTCATTTTACCCTCCCAAGCCTCCATTTCCTCATCTATAAAATGAAGAGGTTAGACTATATAGCCTATAAGGTCCTTACAGCTCTAAGTCTAGGATTCTATGATCTTTAACCCATTTCTCTTATAATAATAACTCAAGTTTAGAGAATATTTTATGGTTTTAAAAAAGACTATATAAATGATACATGTATAACCCAGTGGAATTGCTGGTCAGCTCTGGTAGGAGGGGAGGGAAGAGAGGTAGGAAAGATCATGAATCATGTAACCATGGAAAAATATTCTAATTTAATGAATTAATTTTCAAGAAATAAAAAGACCTGTTTACAACTCTGGAGAGTATAAGTATTACAATCCCCATCTTACAGAGGAGAAAAGTAAGGTTCCTTTTATTCTACTGCATGTTACTACCAAAACTGGGATTTGAACCCAAGATCCAGCACTCTCAACTCTTCCACACCCCTTGTTCTGTCCTCAGTGGCAACACAAGATAGTGGTTTGTGCTTATTGTGGTGTGGTGCTTAATAAAATGTTAGACTTGAATGAGAAGACATCCCCTGTGATAATATCTGTGTAATCACCAGCAGGTCATTGAGTCCCTCTGAGCCTCAGTTTCCTCATCCTTAAAAGGAAATAGTTGAATTAATCAGCCTCTAACACCTCTTCTAGCTCTATATCAATGATCCTTAATGTCAGTCTTCAAATCTGTGGAGTATTATTGAAGTATCTAGTGACCTGAATGCCAAGAGCCATCTGGTTTAGATACCAAAGCTGGACAAGCCACACTCGCCAAGTTTGGTAGCTTGTCTCTCTTGAACAGTATAGATAGACAGAGAAAGCTGCCTCCTTTCTGTCAGCAAGAGAGCCCTTTCAACAGGTAGGTGCATCATGTAACTATTCTACACAGGACAAAGAAGGAATCCTATTTCCAATCTTATATTTCTGTCTCATGGTGAACATTCTCTCCACAATGAAAGATACTTCCCCCCCTTATTACAATCCCTCCTCTCTCTGTCTCTCTTTCTGTGTGTGTGTGTGTGTGTCTCCCCCCACCCCGTCTCTCTCTCTTTCTCTCTCTTTCTGTATCTCTCTCTGTCTCTCTCTGTCTGTTTGTCAGTCTCTCTCCCAAAATCTTTGTGTCTCTCCATTTCATCCTCATTCTCTTACTTTTGGTTTTCCATTGGCATACACACATACACACACACACAGAGCCCCCAGATCCCTACCAGTTTTATTTTTCCAATTTCACTCACAAGGACAGCTTTGTGGCGGATACATCATCTCATTTTCCTGGAGGTCCTGAGGGGCAGCCGCCAGATTGCACGCGCTGAATGTCAGCTACATTAAACTAACACATTCACATCATTGAAAAACCCTATTTACACATAATAAACATGGGGATAGAGGCTGCGGAGGAAATAATACAGTATTGATTAAAACAATGGCCTGTAATGCCTTCTGAAAGGCTGTGTTCACCAGCAGCTCCCTTGTGGAGGCCTGTGCATACTCCCTACCTGCCAGCCTCAGGCCCTCAGTCAACTGTCATTTTTCAAATTTAGGAAACATGCATTTCCAGGCACTAAACAGGCTAGATGCACTGAGTTCCTCTCTTTGTCTCTGTAGCAAATTCAACCAGATTACCTCTCTCACATTGATTCTTCTCTCTCTCAGCATTGCTCTGTGTATCTCTGTCTCTTCCTCCCTTTTATTTTGGATTTTCTATCAGTGCACACACACACACACACACACACACACACACACACAAACACACACACACACACACACCCTTGGTCCTTCTTGGTCCTTACTTTTATCAAGGTACTACTGATTGCCTGAGTCAGAAATAGGTTGTCACATGCCCTCAGGGAACTTTCCTATTGGGTCAGAAACTCTGACAGCTTTAGAATAGCAATGCTAGGACATCTATTCAGTACATCTTGCTTATCCCCCAGCTTAGCCAGATCTGTGACCCACAGGAGGACCAAGGATTGTGGGTTCCAGGATATACACAGGAACGTGGCATTGACTCCGACTGCCCTGGGCTGGGAAAAACCTTTCTCTCCCCATCCAGTTTAGTTCATCCGGAACCTTATAATTCTCATGCTAGAAGCTAAATAGAAAAGTTCATTAGGAAAGCATAACATGTCCCCTTAGAGCACCCAGAAAGACCTAACAACTGAGTATCAGCTACATTGAAAAACACTGATACTGCCCACTCTTCAGAAAGAGCCTGAGAATTGCCTGAGGACCACAAAGGGGTTTGTGTCTATTCTTTAGAGTCAGAGATCTCACCAGGTAAACAAAGTATGGGAGACATCGAGAGGACCCAAAGGAGAGACAAGAGAATGATTAAAGGACTGGGAAATAAGACCTTCAAAAACAGGTTAATAGAATTGGGAGTAATTTCACTGAAGAAAAGAGATGGCAAGAGGACTTAATTTTCAAGGATAGAAAGGGATATTTTGCAGATGATGGGGAGCAGCTGTTCTCTATTTCCACTGAAGTCAAGAAAAGAGCTTAACTTATAAGCAGGAGGGATTTAAGTGAGGTATTATATAGGACTTCATGATGGTAGAGATGTGAGATATAAGAATGCTTTGTGGAGTGAGAGGAGTCTCCTTGAAATAGTTCGAATAATAGGATAGATGCCTGTCTGAATCCAGAAAGAGTCGGGTTAAAAGTAACCTTAGCTAATGATAGCAATGAAGGAGGTGACTTTTCCTGCTTCCTACAGCTTACCCAAAAATCCTGGGGCAGCTAGATGGTGCAGTAGATAGAGTATTAAACTTAGATTCAGGGAGATCCGAGTTCAAAACCAACCTCAGATGCTTATTAGCTGCCTGACCCTCAGCAAGTCACTTGACCTCTGTCTTTCTCAGCTATAAAAGGGGGTTGCTTATAGCACCAACTTCTTCATGAGGCTGTTGGGAAGAATAAATGAGATCGCATATGTAAAGCTCTGCAACTTGAAAATATTATACATAAATACTAGCTCTTGTACTCTTTTTGAAAACTGGTGCTGGACAGCTCCTTACTTGTTGCTTTCTCAATATGCCAACAGAGCTGGAAAGATTTCCCACTAGGAGAAGGTAAGCCCCTTAAGGGCAGGGGATGTTGCATTTGTTTTTGTATCCCAGTGCTTGAAATGTAGTAGAAGCTTTCTTAAGAAATGCTTGCTAAATTGGATCCTGTACAACTGTTTACCTCCCCTCCTCTCACCAAGGAGCAGACTGGGTTTGTCTGCTTTTCAGCCTCTCCTGACAAGTCACCAGCTCACAGATTTGGAAGGTAAATGTGCTGGCTTTGCATCTGCCAAAATCCTAGCTCCAGGTTCTGCTTTTCTCTGCTACAACTGAGGATTTCCAACTAAACCCTAAAGCCATGTCTGGATTATTGCTCCAGGCTGAGCCAGGCTTTTGTAGGCAAAACACTGAACACAGGAACACAAACCAAGGCTTAGCAAAACTGGCAAGGGAGGGGCCAATTTGGACTGATTCCTAACATATACCCTATACACAGATCTTCCCTTGGGGTAATGACCAGGAAGGACAGGCAGGGAGGAAAGAGAAGAATTTTACTGATCAGGTCAGGGAGAATAGGCTGTCGGCTCAGAAGCTGGACTGATTGATGAGGGCCATCAGTAAAATTCTCCATCTGTGATACTGAGGCTCTCAAAGAGATGTAGTTACTTCCTTACTCTGCTATTGAATCCTAACCCTGATCAAAAAAAAGATCCTCTGAAACTAGGGTGTAATATTGAGGGCCAGAGTTTTCCTCTCCTTGATCAGGAGAGCCCATTACTATCACCAACCTCCTGGAAGGCAAAGGAAGAACCCAATAAAGAGTACTAATCTTTTATCCAGTACTGTTAAGTCAGTTCCTCCCTAGCTATGTACCTCAGAAGATGAAAACAATGAAAAAATTCTGCAGCAAAAGATCATGGATTTAGAGTTGTTAGAAACCCTAGGGATCATCTAGTTCAACCCCCTGATTTTAGGAAATAAAAACTTAGAGGTTAAGAGACTAGGCCTTACTTGTAAATCACATGGAGAGTAATTGGAAGAACTGGGATTCAAACCAAGATCCTTGATTCCAAATCCAATGTTATTTTCACTCTTCCATGTTTCATAATCAAATAGCCCAGGGCAGAGGGTCTTAACTTTTCTGTGTCTTGCCCTTTGGCAGTCTGATAAACCTTATGAATTCCTCAGAATATTATTTTAAAAGCATAAAATAAAATATCTGGGATTACAAAGGGAACCAATTCTATTGAAATACAGTTTTCAAGATATTTTAAACAATTCATATATCCACTAAAATCTATTCGCAGACATCTTGGGAGTCTGTGGCCCCCAGGTTAAGAACCTCTGCTCTAAGGAGGAAAGGTTATAAATACAGTCAGACACAAGTCACTTAAAAGAATGGGAACATTTGCCCCAAATGATAGCTCCTTAGAGATTGATAGACTAAAAGAACTCAAAATGTATGACTCGGAACCTGTGTAGAGCCCTGAAACCTAGAGAGAAGGGCACTCCAGATACAAGGACAAGGTGAACCAAGGTAAAGGAAATTTAATATAAGCTTAGGAACCAGGAAAGCCAATGCTGATGTTAACTCAGAGAACCACTCATTGCCCAAGACAGAAGTGGGTTGTCATATACCCTCAGGGAAATTTTGTGTTGGGTCAGGGGCTCCTTGGCAGCTCTGAGATGGCAGCTATAGGGCATCTGTTCATTACCTCCCACTCATCCTTCTGCTTAGCCACATCTGTGACCCTCAGGAGGACTGAGGCCTTCAGGGTTCCCAAAGGGAGAGAGAGAGAGAGAGAGAAAGAGAGAGAGAGAGAGAGAGAGAGAGAGAGAGAGAGAGAGAGAGAGAGAGAGAGAGAGAGAGAGAGAGAA
>NC_058132.1:162443349-162454949 GCF_016433145.1 Gracilinanus agilis
AGGAAGGAAGGAAGGAAGGAAGGAAGGAAGGAAGGAAGGAAGGAAGGAAGGAAGGAAGGAAGGAAGGAAGGAAGGAAGAAGGAAAGAAAGACAAAAAGTATTTTACCTCCAGTACACAGAGCCCTGGAAGACCCTAAGGTGATAACAAAACTATGGACACTAGGATGATCGATGTCCCTATTCAGAAGAGGACTAGGGAGTTCAGGACAGCTCAGGGCTGTCTGGCTGTATTGAAGCTATGGAAAGTAATGGGGTGGGCAATCTCACTCCATTACTTTTAATGGACTTATGACTGTGTGCTTGGGAATGGCGCGGCTACACCCGTAGGAACTGGGGAGCAGTTTCCACACATCATTCACATTATGACCCAACAGCAGGAAAGTGGGCCCTTGGCAACCTCAGCCCAACTGGCTGTTGTAAGTCACACAACTTGAGAGATGAGGTTTGGCAGAGCACCAGCTCCAAACTGGTTGATGCTCCATCAGAATATGGAAACGATGGCAGAGCCTGGACTTATTCCCACCAGAGTAACATCCTGATATGAGCCTTCCTCTCTTTCTTTTATCCTTCACCTCTATAAAGACTCAGCATAGTATGTTAGAGAGCTATCCTTAAAGAATCAAATGTTCTCATGGAGTTCATATCCAAACTCTTCCACTAAACAATTGATTTGAGGATAAATTGAGGGATATTTGCACCAAGATATTTTACAAAACTTGCCTCAAGTGCCAAAATTGCCTTTTTACAACTCTGCACATGGTCTACCTCCCAAAGAGCCCTCTGAATTTTCAAATACCATTTTTACAGATCTTTAAGTGATAGTCTGACTCATGGGAATGCCTTTCTCCAGCCCCTCTCAATCCCTAACCCCTTGATATACACTCCCAATTCTTTTCTCTTTCATCCTATGCTCCTTTAAAAATATAAAAGCCCTGGGGGCAGCTGGGTGGCTCAGTGGATTAAGAGCCAGGCCCAGAGACAGGAGGTCCTGGGTTCAAATATGACCTCAGACACTTCCTAGCTGTGTGACCCTGGGCAAGTCACTTAACCCCCATTGCCTAGCCCTTACCACTCTTCTGCCTTCGAACCAATACATAGTATTGATCCTAAGGTGGAAGGTAAGGGGTTTTAAAAAAAGAAAATGATTTAGAAATATAAAAGTCCAGCAGCCAAAAATGGGCTCACCTCTCCAAGGTCTCTTCTGCTGACATATGGTGTTTTGCAGTCCTAGTTTTGTAGATTAGAAATCAGTTTCTTTTTCACCTCCTCGCCTAGGGAAGGTTATAATTAGAAGGGCTAAGAATCAACTGGCAAGATGAAATCTGGACCCTTATTCATTCTAGGTTGGCCAGAGAGAGGGTAAAAGAGTCCTTGAACTGGGACCCTGAGCATTTGAACTTCACTATATGCAAAATGGTTGGCAGACTTGTTGAATGCATGTGGGTTTCTCTGGGAAAGAGTAGACACTGGATATTTTCTTCCCTGTCCCCTGGGCTAATCCTACTTTTCTTCCTTGTTAACTGCTCGTATAATCTTGAACAGACAATCAAATCCTGATTTTTGCACTTCTCATCCTTGATTTTCACCTCACAAGATTATATATCACTAGCCTAGCCCATTGAACAGATATCTATAAGGTTAGGATTCTTAGTGGACTTTACAGGAATCATGCATGCCTACATAATACATCACTAAGTAGAAAGTGAAGAGTGGGGCCTGAGCAGAGGTGATGCAGTGGATAAAGTGCTGGGCCTAGAGTCAAAAAACCTGAGTTTAAATCTGGCCTCAAACACTAGCTGTGTGATGCTGGACAAAAGAAATTTAACTGCTGTCTGCCTCAGTTTCCTCCTCTGAAAAATATTGATCATAGTAGTACCTACCTCCTAGGTTGTTGTGAGAATCAAATGAGACAATATCTCTAAAACACTTTCCATAGAGCCTGGCACAAGTTGTTGCTTGAGAAATATGTATTTCCTTCCCCTTCCCTTCCTATACAGAGCTCAGCCACCCAAGGTTGTAATGCTCCATTGCTCCCAATAATATTCAACTTAGTATTTTACTTCTCTCAGTACATGACATGTTTCCCCATTAGATTAAAGGTTCATTGAGGCCAGGGAGTGTGAAATGCTTTCATCTTTGTATCCCCAGGGTATATAGCTTGGAGCAATTCGGATCCCTTCCATTTGGGTCCTCATCTTAAAACTTTCCTCAGCTTCCACTGGCCTGTCAGCCCTACTGCATTTCCATCCTGTCCCACAGACACACAGCAGGCCAAGTATGAGAGTTGGCTGGGAAGCGTTTTGAGCTTTCTTTTTTTTCTGAAGCAGAAGAAACTTTGGCCAAAGGGGAAATAGGATCATCAAGAATAAATAAATAAATAAGCGAATAAAAATGAGCCTCCAATGAGCCCGAATTGCTGCCGTGCTGAGAGGTAACTGGCAGATACAATTTAATTATAAGATACAAAGTCATAATGGCATGTGTGTGAGACTTGAGGAGGATTTTCAGTAATAGGAGGACCACAGGGTTTCCTGCCTTCTCCTGTTGTGCCAAAACATTACTGAGTACTTTTCATCCATGTCAAGAGTTGGGTGGGAGAGGAGGCTTGGAAGTGGGGAAGAATGGTGATAAGAGAGGGCTTAGTGATTCCTTTACTCTTGATATTTCATGAGGTAGAGATCCGCCTTGCTTTCCTTTCCCTTCCCTCCCATTAATGACCTAATTCCTGGAAGAGCTCAGGGGCATTTGTAAAGACAGACAGAGAAAGATTATGGAAGAGAATTGAAGCCATGCCACCCATTCATCCAGACATCTCCCCATTCTTTCTGTTTCGGTAGAGTTTTAAGGCACCAAGTGAGCAAAGTCCATACTGAGTAGCCATTTAAGTGTGAACGAAGCAGCTATGACTTTGTCTTTGGAGGGGGCCAAAGGAAAAAGCATGTTTATCACCTGAGATGTTTCTCATCTTCCCGTCTTCTCTCCATAATGAGCAAAAGTAGCAACACCTAGCCTAGCTAAGAGGTTTAGCCTAGCACCTTCCATCCCAACAACACCAAAAACCTCAAGTATGCCCTGGCTCAACCGGAATGTGTGGAGTTTTGTTTCCCATTTCTCCCCCCTCACAGTCTCACAAGAGCTTCCCTCCCTTCTCAGGCCTTTTTGTTTAAGACTCGAGGGAACCATTCAGGGCGACCAAGGTTCCTATCGGTTTGAGCTCTGATGATGAATTTTTCAAGTCACATTGTAGTCCCCACAGGACTCACTCAACTAATCCTCAGCCTTTAAGATTTTATTTGTGCAATAAATGGATGACGAGATGGTTTGCTGGCATGTGAGCAAATATCAGCACCATGGCCAGTGAAGATGTGACAGGTGAGCTAACAACCCAACCAGCACACCTCTTTCCCTTCTTGAGCGCTCAGCTTTGCTGCCTTCTGCAGAAGGCAGCCTTTTCCTTCTTCAAACAATTGTGTACGGCTGTCCAGCTGATCCTCCAGCCAGGCCACTTGGCAGAGAGAAGGACCTCAGCGGCATTCTTTACTGCCATTTAGAGCAATGCCCGGAGATCACCTAGGGCACTCCCGTTCTCGCACAGGTATCCATACATGTTTCCTATTGATATCTCCCGACTTGTAGGCACAGGATCAGCTCTTCCCCAGATTCTGTTGTAACTCTATGTCCCTTCTCTGTTTCCCCAAAGGTCTTTGAGGGGAGGACCAGCCATTTCTCATTTAGATTGGTAAATGCTTGGACCTCTTCTTTGCCCTCTGTCTTGGCTTTTGGTGAGTGCAAGAGTAACTCACTCAAAGCCTGTCCCTTCAGCCTCAGTAAAACCCAATGCCCAACGGTGCTCAGCCTCCTATGTAGGCTTTACTGACATCTGATCCAGTCAGGCATCACTGCACTTGGGAAGCAGCTACCAACTTCTTGTTTTCTCTTAGGAAAAGTTTAAAAGACTTAAGGTCACAAAGACCCTCAAAAACCAGAACCCAACAAAGCATCTAGGCTGATGGGGAGAAAGATTAAGTTAAAAGAGAAAAAAGATGATCAGTGGAACTATTTCCTCATTCTATTCTGCCAGAGCCAGGACTATAATCCAAATTTCTTGATTCTCAAGTCAGAACTTTGTCCAGCATGCCAGGCTATGGTAGCACAGCTTTCCGTAGTCCCTTGACTCCAGCCATCACTTAATACTCTTTATATTAGTTACACATCAGAAACCCCACCAGCAACAACAAGCACCAAAGGACTTGTTTGTGACCAACCTCACAATTTCCATACCTCCATTATGGCCCTATCTTACTGACCTTCAACTAAACTGGAGTTCAACTCCAACACAGAGTTGGAAGCATATATCAACCTCAACTGAGGATTAGATGAACCAAGACACAGAAACACCAAGTGTCAGAGGCTTCTTCTCAATACTAGCTGTAAAAAGAGGAGACAATGACAGAGTCTTAAAAATAATTTTGTTGGATAACTCAAGGAAAAACAAAATATAAATATATATATTTGTTATATATAAATGTTATATAGAAGTAGATAGAAATAGACCAGTTTACATAGCACAGATTCTGACACATAAAATAAAAATGAAGCCTAAAAATAAATTCATCTTCTTGACACAAGTTCAAATCCAGCTTCAGACTTTTAATGCCTATGTGACCTTGGGCAACCTATTAACCTCTGTCTACCTCAATTTCCTCATCTGTAAAATGGGGATAATCACATAACAATAACTGTTGTAAATATCAAATGAGATAGTATTTGTAAAGTGCTTCAGATAGGGCCTGGCATATATTAGGTGCTCTATAAATGCAAGCTATTTATGATGATGATGATGGTGATGATGATGATAATGATGATGCTTAGACAAGACCATACAGGAAAAGATTAATAAAGAAGTAGTGATTCAAACCCAGGTCTCTTCTTACTCTTAAGTCCACTTTTTGCATTGTATATGGTCATATTAGCACGACGTCTGGGTGAGCTTTCACATCTTTTTAAATCAAAGGAGAATGAGTCTGGAAATGCAAAATGTCTCCACCAGTCTATGCCCAAAAATAAAAATCACCATAAATTCCTAAAAGAGAAAATTCGACAAGTGTATTTTGTGAAAACCATTGTTTGTAGAAGGTAATTTAAGACCCCAGCTGTTTAGGTTTTCTTTTATAAAAATTTAATTGGTATGTAATAGCATAGTTAATTAAATACAAATCAATAGTTTAAAACAACTAATTGATACTTAATACGAATGGGAAAAAGTAACTTTGTTCTAATATAATTAACTCAATATTAAATAAGCAATGAAACCGTAATTAGGTCTTTACAACAATGTAAAGTTTATAGTTCTTTAATAAACTTAAAATTAGCAAGCATGAGCTCCAAAAATTATCTAACAGGTATTATAGGGCTATTAAACATTTATTCTCCAGCCTAGAGGGACAGAACCATGCACATCAGGATTAATAAACCTTTACTTTGCCCTTGCTCTGGTCACTTCAATGCAGAGGTTGATCAGAAATGGTGATCTCTGCATGACTCATGGCTATCATCACTGCTAGGATTGAGAGTAATTAAGCTGTAAGGGGAGTGAGTAGGCTGAATGAGGAAAACTAGAGCTTGGCAGCAATAGAGTGAGAATTTTCCAAACATTCTCTCCAGCCTCAACCTTCAAGAAGGCTTCAACAGATTGATAGGAGAGAATAAAAATACTAACATAACCCCTATCCAGCTTCATGCTTCATAGTGCACTTTCCTTACTATAAGTTTGTTAGATGGGGCACATATTATTCTTCCCATTTTATAATAAGGAAATTGAGACTTATAGCCATGAAGTAACTAAAAGAAGCAGTGAGCCCTCTGGACCTCAGCTTCTTCTTGTCTGAAATGTGGAAAGTTGTTCTAAATGGTCATTGAAGTTTCTAACAACTTGAAATAGAGGTATGGGTTCCTGTCCCATCCTTGACACTATAGGAAGAATTATAATAGCAATGTAAAGTTTATAGTTCTTAAATGAACTTGGAATTAGCATACCATAGCTTCCCCAAACCTCAGCCTCAGTTTCTTCATCTGTAAAATGAGTAAATAAACCCAGTAAACTACTTAACTCTCAGGACCATTGTGAGGATCAAGCGGGATGATATATGAAAAGGATTTGTAAAATAATAAAAATCATGATGTCAAAAAAAGTAGCTATACAACGGATTCTCATTATTGTCCCTCTTTTGCCCCTACCCAGTCCCCAATGAAATAGATCCTACCACAGGGATCACACAGATTCTTAGGACTAAAGAAACCTCTGAAGCTATCTGGTCTAGACTCCACCAGAAAAGGCTTTACCTTTAAATCATATCTCCAAAGTGGTCCCATGCTCAACCTTTGCATGTAGACCTCTAATGAAAGGAAACCTGTAATTCTAAAAGTCAGCTCATTCCACTTTTGACTAATCCTTCCTGTCTTTTGCTAGAACTGGAAAGGAGATAAATTATTTTCTCTTTTATTTAACCTCTGGGAATCACCTCCCCAAGGTCATAACTCACTGGCTAAACAGCTATCTGAAGCAATTAGACAGTGGATAGAGCCCTGGACCTGGAATCAGGAAGACCTGAGTTCAGATCTGTCCTCAAATACTTATTAATTGTGTGACTCTCAGGCAAGTCACTTAACCTCTGATTGCTTCAATTTCATTATCCATAAAATGAGAATAATAGCATCTACCTTCCAGGGCTGTTGTGAGGATAAAATGCGGTAATATTTGTAAAGCTTTAAGACTTGCTAATAATCTCAAAGCACCATATAAATGCTAGCTGTTGTTATAAACCAGGAGTTCTTAACCTTTTGTGTGTGATGAGTCCCTTTAACAAACAGATGAAACCTATGGACCCCTCTCACAAAATACAGGCATAACTCAGAGATATTGCAGGTTTGGTCCCAGACCACCAAAATAAAATGAATGCTACAAGAAAGGGATTAATTTTTTGGCTTCCCAGTGCATATAAAAGTTATGTTTACATTAGATGGTAGCCTATTAAATGTGCAAAGATAATGTACATACCTTAATAAAAATATTTTATTACTAAAAATGCTAACCATGACCTGCGCCTTCAGCAAGTGATACTCTCTCTGCTGGAGAAGGGTCTTGCTGACTGATCAGGGTGCTGAATGTAGAGTGGCTGTAAACAATTTCTTAAAGTAAAACAACAGTGAAGTTTACAGCATCTATTGACTCTTCCTTTCACTTAAATGCTTAGAGGCCATTGTAGTGTTATTAATTGGCCTAATTTCAATACTGTTGTGTCTCAGGGAATAGAGAGACCGAGGAGAGCAAGAGAGACAAGTAGTAGAATGGCTGGTTGGTGGAGCAGTCAGAACACACACAACATTTATTGATTAAGTTCATTGACTTACATGGATTCAGTTCATAGGACCCCCCAAAAATTACAACAATAACATCAAATATCACTGATCACAGATCACCATGACAGATATAATAATAAAGAAAACATTTGATATATTGTGAGAATAACAAATGTGACACCGAGACGCCACATGAGCACATGCTGTTGGGAAAATGGTACCAACAGACTTGCTCAATACAGGGTTGCCACAAACCTTCAGTTTGTAAAAAACACATTATCTGCAAACACAATAAAATGTTTTTAAATGCATCAAAGAAGATACGTAGGTTTACAAAGGAAACAAAGCATTTTGACATACAGTTATCAAGATATTTTTTAAGCAAGTTCATGGACCATCAGATAAAAACTGCTCTCTATGTTCTTCCTTAACTATTTGAAGTTCTTTGCTCAATTCTGCAGACCCCCAGAGAGGATATGCATTTGTCCTAGTGAATAGGAATAGAAGACCAGCTCTTCCCTGACTGTTTGAGGTGTGCTATAGGACCCTGAGCTTTGCCACTTTTCAAACTAATTTCCACCTTCTCAGACTTCCTTATCACTAGTTTGTTTTTTTAAGACTCCTCAGTTGCGGCTAATGTGTCAATATTTGTTTGGTACTGAAGGGCAATTAAACTACTTAATTCTCAATTAACAGAGGCCAGGCTAGGGTGCCCCAGTGAAGAAGACGACACTATGTACTTGCATGTTTGTGTCAAGTGTGCTATGAATAAAAATAGTCTGATTCCTCCCTCTAATTACAAATAGATGCCTCATTGCTCATCTAAGGTTGATGAGGATCAATAATATTTTATTTCTTGTTCAATAGACTTCCCTAGGCCGTGTTCACTCCTAATAGCTGTGAATTTGGTTGGGAATGGGTGAGGTTTCAAAGTAACTCTTACAAAACACTGATGGGAGCAGTTTGAAATAGACAGAACTTCACCAATGGAGCAGATAAGGACCCTGGATACCCTGGGAAATTCAGGGGTGCAGAAGGAGGAGAGGAGAGGGAGCTAGCTCTAGGAAAGGCTTTCTAGGCTTTCCTAAGGCTATGAGGCTGAGATAGAACTTTGAAAAGTATAGCACTACAAATATGTGGTAAGATGGCTATACTAGTAGTATCATTTATTGTTCCTAAGAATAATGAAATCTTAATCATGAAAAAGTAATCATACCTACTCTCCCACCTTCCCTCACCTCTAGGAGACAGGCTATATGAAGCAGAATTTGGTATGAAATACTGGGCTCCAGCAGATTACTCCAAAGTGTACAGATATCTATAGGCAGCTTTCTGTTACCTCCAGACATCCTAGTATAATGGCATAACTGGACTTTACTTAGGAACACCTGGGTTCAAATTCTGCCTCTAACACTAATTGTATGACTGTGAACAAATCAAGTCTGTTTCTCCACCTGTGAAAAGGAGAAAATTATGTCTGTACTACATAGGATTGCTATAAAGTACAAATAAATAATTTATGTAAAGCTTTTTTTCATTTTAATGGACTATGTAAATGGAAGAAATTATTACCAAGTCTATTGTCTTATTCTATTGTTTGAAAATTGTTTTTAACTGAAATCTTTTTGCTGCTCACTTTCTCTTATTTTGTCCCTCGTGCTGATGAAGAGGACATAGTCATTACTCTCATAAATCTGAAAGTTGTTCAATTAATCTTTAGCCTTCTCTTCTCTAAGATACACACTATCCAATCAGTTTAAATCTTTCCTCCCAGTTTTTATTTCCCAAACCTCAAATCTCCTTTCTTTTTATTTTAAACCTTTATTTTTTGTCTTAGAATTGATAGTATCAGTTACATGGCAGAAGAAAGGTAAGGGCTAGGCAGTTTGGGATTAAGTGATTTGCCCGCAGTCATCTATCTAGGAAGTGTCTGAGGCCAGTTTGAACCCAGGACCTCCTGTCTCCAGTCTTGGCTCTTTCTATACACTGGGGCACATACCTGCCCCCTCAGATCTCTTTTCAGTCATTCCTAAATTCTACACATCTTCCATCTCACCCTTTATAAGTGAAGCTGTACTCATCCTGTTCTCTTCTTTCCTCTGGTCAGTACTGCTCTCACAGTCAACCTCCCCTCTGTCCATTTATGAAGGTTTCCACTGTATGTAGTGGCTCTGATATTATAGTAGCTCAATTCAGAAGACTTTATTGCTAAGACCTGATTCTGCTGGACCATCCTTCCCTTTGTATTCTAAAATAGAAACCCCCTAGCCTGGCCTTGCTGATTCTGTTGTCCTGGGTCCAGACAAGCTTGTGTCTGATTTTTGAACCTGTGACACACACACACACCCTTACCATTCTAAGGTGGCAGTCTTTTGAGTTTTTTTCTCCCTTTTTTCCTCCAATTTATCCTGTATATCTCTTGTTTGTTCACAGTTGTCTGCATGTCATCTCCTCCATTAGATTGTGAGCTTTTTGAGGGCAGAGATTATTTTGTGATAGAGAAAGTGAGATTGTTCTTTCTTGATATCCAAAGAACCTAGCACAGTGCCTGGCACATAGTAGGTGCTTTAAAAAATCCTTGTTGGTTTTTTTCCCCAGATGAATCTCATTTACTTTTGCCTTTTCCTAGGAAGATCACTAGACTGGGAGCCAGGAGGCTCAGGTTCTGGTCCCAGCTCTACCACTAACAGACTGCTGGCAAGTTTCTATGAGCTTCTTCATTGTTAAAATGATCAGACTAACCTAAATGATCTCTAAAGTCCCCTCCTGTACCAAGTTCTAATATTCTGTGAGTCTGCTTAGTCAGTGTCTTTGTTAGTATTCTCAATTTCTTGCCAATTTTTCTGACCTTCACTCTATCACATTGACAAACTTCTTTAATCCATAGTTTAGGAGCCCCCAATTTAGATCTCAAAGTAGTGACATATGACAATGGGAGCTGGTTCATCCTTACTTCTCTAATCCTCCAGCCTTCTGATTCTCCCAAGGATCTCACAGACCCATAATGACATCTCAACATAGACTCCAGAAGAAAGCCCTCTCGTTTAGCAGCTTTCCACAGCCTGCTTATTAGAGCCCGGTAATGTAGCCGCCTAAATAATTAAGACTAACTCACACATGTCAAATTCAATGAGCCACATACATTGAGAAATTGCCGCATCCCCAATTTCTTTTATTAATCAGGTTTTTTAAATTCCTTTTCTTGCTAATTTGCAAAAATCAGATGTTGTCAGCGAGTCTCCTGGTTACAATGATAGTTTGTAACATCTTTCTAGTACGCTCAGCCCTTGACATGCAGACCGGAACAAAGTGGATGCTGGAACACAAACCAGACCACTGCACGGCCGGCCCCGTGAGGACAGGGACCAGGTGTTACAGAATCTTTGCCACGGCTCCAGGACTCAGCACAGTGCTCAGCACGCAATAGGTGCTCCATAAATATCTGGAGAATTTAATTAAACTTGATCCGGTGTATTGGCATGTTTATAAGCAACAAGTGTTTGGTAGAGTGGACACAGCCCTGGATTTCGAACCCAAGGACCTGTGTTTGAATCCTGATGCAAACACTTATTACCTGTGTAACCATGGACTTCTCGAGGAACCTTGGGGTTTTCATCCATATAAAGAAGTATGCCTTGTCAACCATAAAATATTGTGTCAACCAGCCAGTCGACAAGCAGTGACTTTGTGTTAGACCGAAAGGAGGTCACATGAGAAATACAAAGACAAAATTATGAGCCATTAGATTAAAGGCTCAGAATAGAGTCTCAACATACAGCCAGTTAGAAAGCCCTATTGCAGATTTCCACAGCTATTAGGTATGAGCTCTTAGATCATCCAAAGCTCTAACTTTCTGTTTATGCTCTCAAAATTCCCTGGGGAATTGATGCCTCCCTCCTTTTCCTTGAAGTTATGTCGCTGCAACTCCAGAGGATAAACTGAGACTGAGTCTCAGAAGCATTCCAGGGTCTCTTGCCCTTCTTTCATTTACTCTCTTCCTCTCTGCACTGTGATGAGCTCTCTCTCTCTCTCTCTCTCTCTCTCTCTCTCTCTCTCTGTCTGTCTTTCTCTCTCTCTCTCTCTCTCTCTCTCTCTCTCTCTGTCTTTCTCTCTCTCTCTTTCTCTCTCTCTCTTTCCTTCTCTCTCCCTCCTTTCTCTCTATCTCTGTCTCTGTCTCCGTCTCCCCTTCCCTTCTTCCTTCCCCTCTTCTCTCTCTCCCTCCTTCCCTCACTCCCTCTGTC
>NC_058132.1:162455151-162489283 GCF_016433145.1 Gracilinanus agilis
TCTCTCTCTCTCTCTCTCTCTCTCTCTCTCTCTCTCTCTCTCTCCTTCCTTCCTTCCCCCCTCCCCGTCTCTCTCTTTAATTAGGAAATGTTAGGGATGTGCTTTAAGATGATCATAAAAAGCCAATGAAAAATATAATAGACATTGTCAGCAATTGTATCATTCCAATGAGGAACAATGCATATGCAATCATAATGGGATAGTTAACTATACTCATTGTCAGTGTGTTCGGGCTTTCATTGCAGTCTCTGTTGAGCAGCTATTGTTCCACTAAAGCTCTGTGTGTCGCTTATACTTCCGCTTGCCCCTTCTAGGCAGTCTGGATTCTTGCCTCTTGAAGACGGTTGTTAGAAAGAATCCACAAATATAGTAAGTAAACATCAAAGGGGCTTTGATCCAGGCGGCCCTATACAGCACAGGATCCCCTAAAGAAAGGGCCAGGGCCTTGGATGAGAGAACTTAACATCGTCAATTTGGGCGCCTGAGATGGAGGTTTGTTTGAAGTGAGATCGTGTTGGCTGTGCCTTCAGATGCGTCAGCGTGCTGGAAAGAAAGAAAGAAAGACGTGAGTGCCTTTAGAAAAGCCACACTTAGATCTGCTCCTCTGCTCTTTACTGATAGTCAATAAGCCCCTTTAAAGAATCAAGAGATCAAAGCTAGTGACCTCCTCGGGCCATGGTATCCTGCCATTGCAAGCCCTTCGTTTCCTTTCTCTGGGGCAAGAGCCCCCAAGTTTGATTTAGCTGTCTGTCACGGGCCCTGCTCTCCCTTTCATCCTGCTGCCGGTGGAGTGAGGGCCGGGTGGGGAGGAGGCCCCAGCAGGTGCCCACCCTGGTCATGGTTTAAGAGCTGAAACACAGATCAAATCAAGATCGGGTCTTGAGGGGGAAGCAAATATGCCTCAGCTCTCAGTGGATTTTTTTCTCCTTCTCAAAGAATTCTATTCAGGGAGTAGCCTGTCTCCCATAGAGGTTTGGGAGAGAAGCCTGGGAGAAAAACTGGAAAAAGATAGGAAAGCGAAGCAATTTAGATGGCTTCTTCTTGGGAAAAGCACTGGATTTGGGAGTCAGGAGACCTAGGTTCAAGTCTCAGCTCCCATTCGTAATCCTATAACCTTGGGCATGTCACCTAGTTCCTGAGACTCCCTTCCCTCATCTGTAAAATGGAGATAATCACACTTGTACAAGGAAGGCACTCTCTAAAGCAGTGGTTCCCAAACTTTTTTGGCCTACCACTCCCTTTCCAGAAAAAATATTACTTAGCCCCCGGAAATTATTTTTTTTAATTTTAATAGCAATTAATAGGAAAGATAAATGCACCTGTGGCCATCCCTGCTCCCCTGGATTGCCGCAGCACCCACCAGGGGGCGGTGGCGCCCACTTTGGGAATCACTGCTCTAAAGTATATGGTCCCATGCTATAGAAATAGGAGAAGGTAAAACCGTGTAACTGTGCTATGACTTGGTTGTTTGGGCTGGTCCCTTTGCTTCTGTCATCTGTCACTTTTAGACCTGAGGACACAAAGTGATTTCTTGTAATTAAAGCAGTGATATCATGAGGTGACTCCAAGCCAAGGTTGTTGGTACCACCAAAAAAGATACTAAATAAGGTTTTCTAAGAGGCAACTATGTGGCATAGCAAAGAAAAGATAGACTTGGAATCAAGAAGGCTTGAATTCAAATTTTGCCTCAGGTGTTTACTTAGTTATGTGCCCTTAGGCACACTTCTCTCAGCCTTAGTTTCCTCATCTATAAAATGGGAATAATAATAGCACCTACATTAATTTCACTGGCTCCTTGTGAGAATCAAATAGAATAATCTATGTAAAATGTTGTACAAACCTTAAAGTATGACATTAACATTGTTGTTTAATTGTGTCTGACACTTTTTGACCCCATTTAGAGTTTTCTTGACAAAAACACTAAAGAGGCTTGCCATTTCCTTCTCTGGACCATTTTACAGATGAGTAAACTGAGGCAAACATGGTTAAATGATTTATCCATGGTCACAAAGCTAGTAAATGTCTGAGATCAGATTTGAACTTGGGAAGATGAATCTTCCTGACTCCAGACCTAGGGCTTTATAAACTGTGCCACCTAGCTGCCAAAATAAACATTAGTTATTGTTGTTCACTTTTTAATAAAATCATCTATATTAGTTTGCATAATAATGTACACTTAACACCTGCCACTTTAGGCTGCTTATATTTTTTAAATCTCTCTTCAACCTTCCTAACTAGACACTGATCCCCTCAAGGGCAGGAAAACTGTATTAATAGAATTTCATATCCTCAGTACCTTAACACATATTAGTGATGGTGACTAATTATGTGTCCTGTGAACAATGTGAAGATGTCCAGAATTCCCCCCAGACCTTAGAGCTTTCCACACACACACACTAAGTGTAAAGTCTTTTGACTTTCATAGCTTTGTTTTTCCAATTTCCCATGCTCATCCCTCTCTTCCTCTCCCCCCACAAAAAAAGACTGCCAACCTCTGCTTTAACACTATTGAGTTACCCTTCTGAGTCCAGTAAACTATCATGTGAATAGCTGTTGGTTGGTCTCTGAACTTTGCTTTGTTGGGACTCAGCTGCAATCTGGGCCACAATTTTAAAGGAAGGGTGATAAAGGGCTCAGAGAATACAGGTGTGGATCTCTGCCAGAAAACCACATTCCTTCCTGAAGACATTTTTCCTGGAGTATCAGAGAAAAGAGGTCTAACCTTCATTGGTCTGGGCTGATGCCCCATATCCCCCACATGTACACCTCAGTCCCCACAGATGTGTTTTTCACATTGCTCACTCTTGACTCATCTTACTGTGTGCTTCCTTCCAGAACTCGGGCTCCAGAAGAGAGGATGCTGTCTGGTGCTGGGGTACATGTCCAAGGAAAAGTTCCGGAGGATGAATGAAGGTCAGTGAAGGCCTAACTGTCCCCTGAGGGAGTCATTGGGAGGGAAAGGATTATGTTCCAGAAATAATGGATGACTGACCATGGGCAAGTCACATAACCTTTCTGAGCCTTCATTTCATCTGTAAAATACTTAGTCTATATCACAGAGTTGTCAAGAGGAAATTGCTTTGTAAACCTTAAAGCACTATATGAGTATAAATTATAGCTATTATTACTCTTGATAATAATGGTTTAAAAAAGGAAACAGAAAAAGCCTAAGGACTCATAGACAGAAAGTAGTGGGCTGCTCACTGTGATATTTTGAAAAGAATACTGTATTTGGAATAAAAGGACCCAGGTTCAAATTTTGACTCTACTATTTCCCACATGTCTCCCCAGACTAGCTACTTCCCTCTCTGAGCCTTACTTTCCTCATCTGTAAAAATGAAGATTGTAATACACTACTTACCTCAGTGGAATATTCTTATAAACCTTAAGGTCTTGTAGAAATGTGAGTTATTGTTATTATTCAATCATATTTCCTAATATTTAGTCTTCTCATATTAGTTACTATCTTTGTTTTTTCATCCTTCCTCCTTTAGTTCCATTCAGATAACTGCCCTGAACTCCAGCCATTCTGAATTCATCATCTTTCTTCCACTGTCTATCCCCTCCCTGTATCCATCCTGCCTTTCTTCCTCATTCATTCACATTTTCATGAACTTTTGCATGAACAGCTCAACATGGGGAACTTTAAGAGGAACACAAAAGAGGGAGAAGACATATAGTTCTTGCTCTTCAGAACTTTACAACTAAACTCTGTCTTTTTCTCAAATCTCCAATAACCCCAAATGTTAGAATCATAGAAATTTTTTTTTTAAATCTAGGGATGACCTTGGAGATCACCTAGAACCACCTTCACATTGCTTCAAATTTAAGCCCACCAGCCATTTCACCTCTGCTTTGTTCTGAGCTTTCTCCATAGATGATTTGAATCATAGAAGAGCTGGTAAAGGGATCTCTAGGAGTCTTGTGAGATGAGGTGTGGGTGGCTAGAGGAGGCAGAAGGAATGCTCTCACTTATGGCCACATTGCAATAAAGAAGCATTCACTTTAGTCTTCTGCCATCTGTCTCTACACTGCTAATAACCTACTCTATCAGATGTCACAGTCTGTTTGTTAGGATTCAAAAGTGGATAAACAATAGCTGGAGATGTCATTTATTCATTAAAATCAGACAAAGGAAGTCTTCCTTACCATCAGCTTGGTTGGCTCTGAAAAAGCCCTACCCCTTACAAAACAAGGATCCCTTGGGAGAAAGGAATGAGGGAATTCCAAGGACTCTTTCTGGCCCAGTTACAAGAAATGGGAGAAGAAAGGAAAAGATAGTACAGTAATGCAATCTCTGCCCCCCAGATTTTGTATAGCACTGAATCCTAGTAACCTATTCTGTATCTATAATTCCTTGAATGCTCTCCTCTGACCTCTAAACTGTTCTTCCTTCCTGCACCCTTTCCTGGGCTTAATGCCTTGCCAGATTCATGTCTTACTGCTATCATAGTGACTGTCATGCACTAAATTTTAAACAGGAGCAATTAATTAGTAGGAGGTAACCATTTTTCTGATTTCTACCTGTCAGGGCAAAGTGGAAACAGTTCCAGACTTCCCAGTAAAGTACTACCTTTCCATGTATGGTAAAAACCATTGAGAAGTACAACCAAGGGGTGAACATTTACTACAGCTACTTCTCCCTTCTAGACACTGCCTGCAAATGGTAGAAAAGAGAAGTGTAAAAAAAGGATTAGGAGAGACCAAATAAGAGGGAGAAGCCATGAGAGAAAGAGAAGTAGAATAAGGCAAGCAAGCTAGTATATTGCAAGTCAGCAGGTTTGAGTTCTAGTCCCATTTCACACAAATTGTGCGACCTTGAACCCATGACTTAGTCTCTGTAAAATTCAGTCTCCTCATCTGAAAAATGACAGGATTTCACTAGATGTCCAACCTTTAAAGACCCTTCCAGAGCTCAGATTGAATGAGCTATAACTATAGGCCAAAAGACTTTGTTGTGCTGTCCATGGTTCTGAATGATATAATACTTTTCAGACAAGTGAAGAAATCCCAACGTCATGAGCAGCACTAGGATTTGAATCCCTTTCACTTGAGTGTTTACCTCACACTAGGTCAGATTGATTCACATATCAAGGCCCTAGAAAAATGAAACTATAAGTCTGAGGGAGAAGGAAATCATCTCCCTCTTTTCTCTGCTACATAGGATGTTAGGATTTAGAGTTATAAGGTACCAAAAGAGAATCTAGTTACAATCCCACAATTTTGATTACAAGGAAAATGCCATAGATTTCAACTATTAATCTAAGCAGGATTGAGACCCAGATCTTACAACCTCAAATCCAGTGCTCTTTCCAGAGTTACTTCATTCCATTGCTACAACCACCAAAAACAGTCTGGCAGACATCTAGCCACCCTATGTCTGGAGTCTCCCAATAGGATCAAGTAGGATAAGATAGTATACTTCCAACACACACACAAAGTAGATGGTTTTTTTCTGTACTCTGCTCCCTCCCTGCATTTATGTGTACTTAATTCTACATCAGCATAGACTAAGACAAGATCACTAAGGCAAAGAGATGTCAATAGTAATAAACATGAACAGATCTCTTCACAGACATATCACACAAAATCATAGGCTATCAAAGTTTCAAAGGATCTCAAAGGATCCCACACCCACACACATAGTAGAAAACTATTTACAGAAAGCAGAAGACCCTCATAGGATAATTTTGATGTTTCAGTTAACAACCAAGGGACTGGATAAGAGCAGATTTTAAGCAGAAAATAAACAGATGGAAAGACTTAGGAGATACAGCTCTCCCAGATAGGGAGAGAGTCAGTGATAAGAGAGGATCCTCAGTACCATCCTGCCCTATTCCACTTTTAAATAGCCCTGTCACTCTGTTATTTTCTCAAATTCAATTTCAAACATTTCCCCCTCCTTTCTGAAACTCATAAGTCCAGACTTTACTATGAGTACAGATAAGAAAAGACATCTTCCGGCTGAAGGAAGTTGTTTCTATAGTTTGTAATTATCTCATGCTAGTACTCAGAATAATTATAACTCCTCCCTATTAATAATTGAGTGGCATCATAGTCATGACATACAACAAGGAACAAAAGGCATTTGCTCCATCTGTACTATACAGTACAACACCTTGGTATAAACTGAACAATTAGAAAATAATAAAAATAATTATTTCTCTCCCAACACTGAAATTAGTGATATGTAAGAACAATTAGCTGCTTCTTCCATTAAAGATAAGGTGGTGATAATTTTGTTTCCAATTTAGAATAAATATAAAAGACTCACTTGTGCTACACTAAAGCTTGTTTGTTTGGCTTAACAGTATATAATGGGGGCTCTGTCACAGGGGAAAACCTGTCTTCAATTTCATTTGTTTCCCTGTTAATCCGATATCTTTTTATCTTCTCTCTCCTCCCTCTTTCACACCAAAAAAAAACAACTTGAGAAGGAGCTAGAGGGAAATAATGAATGAATGAGAGCTTTATAGATCCAGGGTTTATCATAAGCTGGAGTAATCGCAATTGGAGCTGTTAAACTACACAAAGCAATAAAAAGAAAATGCTATTCAAAGATCGTTTAAGAAGGCATATGATAGTCAATGTGAGGTTTGCTCTATTGGGGAGTACTTAATAGCTTCTCCATTGAATCTAAAGCTTTTATAGGAAGAGAGGTTGAAGGTGGGTTCACACTCAGTGTGTCTCTATGTGTATATGTGTGTTTTTATTCCTTAGTTTTTAGCTCCAACTCATCCAAAGTGAATCAGGTTTTGAATAGAGTTGTGAACAGAGAGGAAGTGGGGAAGAAGTAAGATAAGAAAGATTACAAGGGGGACAAAGTGAAATCGAGAGAAGAGGAAGTTATGGCTGAGTAGGAATCCAGAAGAAAGTAATCAGGTTAAGTTTGTCCAAAGTACTTTCAGGCCCTTTAAATCACAGTGTCTTAAAATAGGGCCCATTAGAAAGTGATTCCCTGTGTGTTGACTAATTCCATGGAACTTACTTCACTTGTAGTTCCAAGGCTTATGCTCATATCAATGTCAGCACTGCAAACCAGAATGCCAAATCAGTAGCTGAGCAGTTGAGTCACAGATGGTTCAGTAGACAGAAGAGCTAGGAGAAAAGGCAATGATCCAGGTGAAGACAGAAGGAGCTGTAGGTTAGATTTTTCCTTATGCCCAAAGATTCTCCCTTGCCAGCCCAAGCAGGTGAACTAGCTTCTCTACCAACTCCTCTTCCAAACTTCACTGTTTCTGATGAAGACATCACTAACATTCTTCCAATATCTCAGACTCCTGAGAGTAGGAAGAAGAGGTAAGATGTGAGAGGTATTTTAAAGATAGAAATGGGAAGATCTGGCAATTAATTATACATGTGGGGTCAGGGAGAGCTAGGAGTCAAGGATATTATGAGTTTACTTGTATTTGCTGGAATATTGAAATGATGACAGTGCCTTCTTAAAAAATCTAAAGTTTAGAAGATAAGAAGGATGAGGGACAAAGATAATGAGTTCAGTTTTGGATACATTGAATTTAAGGTGTCTCAAAGATATCCAAGTTGGAATATTTAACAGGTGATTATTAATAATGTAGCAGAAGCTCAGTTAGGAGACTGAACTTTAATATATTTTATATACATTAAAAATATAGGCACTTGTATGTCATCTGCAGAGAAGTGCTTGGACACAGGATAAGAAAGAACCAGTAGTTGCCCATGTGAACCAGTGTGCACACACACAAACAAAAAAGGAGAGAAAGTACAAGAGGAGGTAATAAATAGTATCAAATGCAACAGATAAGTTAAGAAGGATGATGACTAAAAAAGGTATTTGGTTATTAAAAGATCATTGGTAACTTTAGAGTTTGTTGTTGTTCAGTTATTTTCAGTCACATTCATCTCTTTGTTACCTCATTTGGGGTTGGTTTGTTTTTTTAAGCCCTTACCTTCTGTCTTGGAATCCATACTGTGTATTGGTTCCAAGGCAGAAGAGTAGTAAGGGCTAGGCAATGGGGGTCAAGTGACTTGCCCAGGGTCACACAACTGGGAAGTGTCTGAGGCCAGATTTGAACCTAGGATCTCCTGTCTCTAGGTCTGGTTCTCAATCCACTGAGCTAACCAGCTGCCCCCCATTTGGGATTTTCTTAACAAAGATAGTGGAATGGTTTACCATTTCCCTCTCGAGCTCATTTTACATTTTAAAAAACTGAGGTAGACAGGTTTAAGTGAATTGCTCAGGGTCACACAGGTAGGAAGTATCTCAGGACAGATTTGAACTCAAGAAGATGAATCTTCCTGACTTCAGGACTACTCCACTATCCATTATGAGTTTTGAGTTCCAAATTCTCTCTTTCCCTTTCACCCCTCTCTCACCTTTAGAAGTATCAAGCAATATGATAACAATTATACAAGTGAAGCCATGAAAAACAGATTTCCATAATAGCAATGTTGGAAAAAACCTGATTAAAAGTAAGAAACATAAGTAAAATGAAAAAATATGCTTCAATTTGCATTGAGTTCATCAGATATCTCTCTGGTGGTGGATAACATTTTTATCATGAATCCTTTGGAATTGTTTTGGATCACTGTCTTGATCAGAGCAGCTATGTTATGGAGAACTTTTTCAAGGAGTTTGAATGATAAAGGAGGAAAGACTATAAGATGATAGCTCAAGGGGAGGGTAGCATCTAGCAAAGATTTTTATAAAAATGGAGAAGATTTTAACAAATTTGAAGAAAGTAAAGAAGAAATCATTAAGATAAAGAGTTTGATGACTGGGAAGGAGGATGATTGAGGGTGGAATCTCTAGGGAAAATGGAACGTATCAAGCATTTACACAAAGGTGCTGACCTTGGAAAGAAAGAGGACTGTCTATTTATTTGGAGACTAGAGGAAAAGAGGGAAGAGTGAAAGATATTGTTAAGCAGTTTTAAGATAATGAGAACAGAGAAAGAAGGAATCACATTAAATGGCCTCTATTTTCTCAGTAAAGAAGCAAGATCTTCAGCTGAGAGAGTAGGAAAGGGATAGTACTGGAGATTCAAGAAGAGAAAAGACGGTTTGGAATAGCTTGTGTGGAACAATAAGGAATAAATTAGAGAATAAAGGAATTCCCTTCTAATAGGTCCTATTTTAAGGTAATATAATTTAAGGGGTCTGAAAGTACCTTATACAAACATAAACTGATTACTTTCTTCTGGATTCTTACTCACATAGCTTCCTCCAGCAGTGAGGACCCAGTTAAGATTAGATCATTTGAAGTTGTAATTTACTCCGCACAGTTGTGAGATTTCCTGTAGTATTATTCAGTAGCTTATGAATAGGAGCAGAGGAGACAGACATTGGGAATAATCCAGGCCTCGGGTTTGGCAAGAAATGGGCATCTGTAGGATGCAGGGGTGAAGGATTAGAGAGCAAAGGGTAGTGGAGAGTGGGAATGACTACCTACTTGGTTGAGACTGGAGGGGAAAGAAAGTGAAGTCAGGGCAGGGGTAATGGCCTGAAAGGGTGGAGGATTTAGAGATTTATGAGACTGAAGATTTAGGAGGGACAATGCTCAGGAAGAGGCAGAGTGAGAAGCTTATGATCAGGTAGGGGAATGCCAGAGTTTCTAATTAGAGAAATGGTACACTTGTGAAATGAGGTCTAGTATGTGACTACTTCTATCTATATCTTGGGTTATAAGGAGACTGAGGAATTAGAAGGTTAGACAGTATTGAGGTATGTAAAATGCTCAGTAAACTTTAAACCTAAGAGTGCCAGCCCCGAAGTCAGGAAGACTCATCTTCCAGAATTTGTCTGGCCTCAGATACTTACTAGCTATGTGACCCTCAACAAGTCGTTTAATCCTGTTTGACTCAGTTTCCTCACCTGTAAAATGAGCTGGAGAAGAAAATAGCAAATTATTGTATTATCTTTGCAAAGAAAATCCCAAATAAGGTCATGAAGAGTCAGGTATGACTGTAACAACTAAACAATAACAACAAACTTTTATTTTAAATCCTTATCTTCCAACTTGGAATCAATATTATGTATTGGTTCCAAGACAGAAGAGTGGTGAGGGCTACTCAATGTGGGTTAAGTGACTTGTCCAGGGTCACACACCTAGGAAGTGTCTGAAGCCAGCTTTTGAACCCAGGACCTCCCATCTCTGGACATTGCTCTCAATCCACCGAGCCATCCAGCTTCCCCCACAACAAACTTTAAAGTACAATTTTGATATAGACTGTTTTAATATAGGCTATTTTGATAATACTCAATAAGCCTCAAAGACAGCTCCCTATGAGATTATTTGAAAGATTTCCCTCCCACACCCCAACCATCTTCCTCATTGGTTTTCCATGATGCTTTAAGTTCCCACCACCAGAGTTCACTATTTTTCAATCAACATTCATTAAGCACCAACTATGTGCCAGGACAGCCAAATGACACAGTGGATAGAAAGTCATACTCATCGTCCTAAGTTCAAATTTGGCCTCAGACACTTGTGAACTGTGTGACTCTCTTGGGCAGGCCACTTAACCTTGTTTGCCTCAGTTTCCTCGTCTTTAAAATAATCTGGAGAAGGAAATGACAAACCACTCCAGTATCTATGCCAAGAAAACTTGACTCAGGGTCATAGAGTCAGATGTGACTGAAACGACTGAACAACAACAAATGCCATATTTTAAGGTCTACAAAGTGTTTTCCTTGTAACAGCCCTATGAATTTTGACATCATTCCGTTCAATAGCTAAAGAAACAGAGATTCAGTAAAGAAAAGTATGGGGCAGCTAAAGCCAGACCTGGAGCTGGGAGTTGCTGGGTTCAAATCTGGCCTCAGACACTTCCTAGCTATGTGACATTGGGCAAGTCTTTTAATCCCAATTGCCTACCCTTTGCCAATATTCTGTCTTAGAATTGATACTAAGACAGAAGATAAGGTTTACAAAATAATGTGTCTCCTTGCAAAGAATAGGGAGCAAAATCCTCAAGGTACAGGATTCAGAACAAGAAAACCTTAATGGAGGATGGAAGTCAAGTCAGAGCTGGAGCATGGTCCTGGCCAGCAAGGGCAGGCGATGGATGAGGAGGGTGCCAGGGCACCCAAGGCTTCCTCTTCTTAGCTCTGTGCCTGGACAGCTGGGAACCGCAAAGGACCTCCCTTAAAGCTCTGGGACATTCCAGGTTGGAGGAGGAGGGGCAGGCGGCACTTGCCTACTGACTGCAGCACAGAGAGGATGAAATGCCAACGCTGTCTCTCTGCTTCTCGAGGAGCAGGAAGCATTTGGCTCAGTGCTCTCCTCTCTTAAGCACTGTGGTGGGAAAGCAGATATGCCCCCCAGCCTTCTCACTTTCATCTTCCTGAGAAGAAACAATTGCAAGTGATTAGGAGAGGCATCTCCTAGTCTGCTGTGGATGAGAGTGCTTTGTTCTTTATCTGACTGAGATGTTTCAGAGACAGAGCCAATGGGCTGGGGCACCTCTCTCCATCACTTCAGTGCGAGGGAGGGGGCTGAAAGGGATAGTGAACCATTTACATCTCAGGAGGATGACCAGAAAGGACTCTCCATTAAACATGCATTTCCCCCGCCCCCCATCCACCTAGAAAGATTTTTAGGCTTCAAAAAGCACTCATTTGCTAAGGATAGCCCCCTAAATGACACCATCTCCTAAGTCAAGGCTAACAAGCATTCAGGGGGTCCCTGGAAATTCAACAAACTTTCAACAATCACTTATGATTAACGTTCGGTATAGGAAACCATCACTCTCTGTGGACCATTAGGAGGGAACTTGGGCATGATTCCATTGTGACAGGGAGTTGGTTATGAAGACTGTTAACAAAATGTTCTAGAAATAAAGGTACCCAAGAGTCCTCAGCAGGTCATAAATGGCATGTGACATAAGCTGGGTGGCTTCACTTTGCTATTTGTCAGTCTCCCCATCCCTTAAAATGGACAGGATGCTCCCTTTTCTCCTACACTTCCCCTGTGGGGCGTTGGGTGAATAATTGGATCCAACCATGGGCAGCCCGCTGCGAAAGGAACAGAGAATTGGAAGGCAAATCACTTAGACTCTTCCTAGTCCCAGCTCAGCCACCATGACACTATGTGACATTGGGAAAATCACATTACCTCCCTGGGCCTCATTTTCTCCATCCACACAATGAAAGGACTGGATTCGACGGTATTTGGATTTGCTTCTAGCTCTAAAATTCAGCTATTCCAAAAGGCTTTCCCCATCTCTATGTCTTTAAGTGCTTTGAGATCATCAAAAGCAGGGCTGCTTGGAGCTAGAAAGCCTAGAGACTGCTGAGTAGCCCTAGAAGCTAGATCCAGGTTTTCCTGGGCTTTGAAGCTAATAAGAGAGCCACAGAGTCTATAGAGATTCATGATTCAGCTCCACAGTCAGCTGTTGTCAGGGTGGAACTACCCCAGAGGACACCAGAGCAGCCTTTGCCCAGCAGCCTAAGGAGCCATCTGTACTCTTCCAGGGAAAGGGAAGGATGCCAGAGCGGGAACTGGGCCTAGCATTGTGATATAGTGGGAATGTGCCTGGCTCCTCTGTGGTATTTGTCCCACACTGACTGTAGCAGCCACCACAATCCTGACTTATGGCCAAGGGCCTGCAATCATTTTCTCAAGACCATTCCTCACTCCCTCTCTGAGCCCTCGGGATGTTGGCTAATACTGCCATTTTGTTAGCTGGGGCCTTTTTGGTGCATTTTTCTTATTTCATTTTTCTTGGTGATGTGTTTTCCTCCTCTGGGGCTGCATAGTGGGTTATTTGTATTATGCTCCTGTTTATTATTTATGGTGGGACTCCAATTTCCAGGGCACTTTATGATCGTTATTTAATTCACACAGCATCCAGGAATGACAGACCTACTGTTTCCATTCTCTTTCCATTGTAGAATGGAGGTTTCCAATTGTTCTTTCTTTTTTCCCTTGTTTAGCCCCTTTCCTCCAGCTGATGTCCCTGATGGGTCTAGGACTATCCCAGAATAGGCTGAATTCGTACCCTCCAAAAACTGGAAAGAATAGCCAAAAGGGTCAGTAATCAAATCAGAGCTAAAGCTAACAATTTGAAATCTAATAGGGATAAATGTAATACCCTGCACATGGGTTCAAAATTCAATTATATAGATGAAGAATGGGGAAGCCTGGCATGAAATAGTTCATGTGAAAACTACGAAAAAGTTCATGTGAAAAAAAGACCTAAGGATTTTAGTGGGCTGTAATCCCAATGTAAGCCAGCAATATTTCAGGGGAGGGAAGAGGAGGGACACAGCTAGGTGCCTCAGTGGACAGAGAGCCAGCCCTAGAGATAAGTGACCTCAGACACTTCCTAGCTGTGGGACCCTGGGCGAGTCACTTAACCCCCATTGCCTAGCCCTTACCTCTCTTCTGCCTTAGAACAAATACATATTATTGATTCTAAGAAGGGAGGTAAGGATTATTTTTTTAAGAGTCCATAGAGGAAAGGAGGTTTGGCCACACACCAGTCAGACCACATTTGAAATATTGCATCCAGTTTTACTGTAATCTTCCCAAAGGAGGACGATCAAAGTGATAATGAGACTAAAAATCATGACTTTCAAGGATCAAATGAAGGAAGTAGAGATGCTTAACTCGGAAAAGATTTAGGGAGTACTGAATAGCTGTCTTCAACTATTTGAAGGGTTATTGTATGGAAGAAGGATTTTAGAGTCATAAGATTTAGAGTTGGCAAGGACTTTAGATGTAATCTAGTCCACCTCCTTGGGAATTAGAGTTGTGAAAATGTAGACCCATAGAAGTTAACTGGCTTAATCAAGTTCACACAGAGAGTAACTGTTTTGTGTGCTTAGCCCTTAAAAGGCAGAAATAAGACCAAAGGGCAGAAGTTAGATGGAAGTCAATTTCAACGGGACAGACAAAAACTTTCTAATAATTAAAAGTGTCCAAAATGGAATAGGCTGTGTCAGGAGCAGTGAGCCCTAGAAGTCTTTATCCAGAGACTAAAGAATCTCTCCTCAAGGAGGTGTTAGATACGATGAATGCTTTGGGTTTGGGGTTGGACCAGCTGACTTTTCAGATCCTTCTAGCTCTAATATTTTGTGATTCTCATTCTAAGAACTCCTTTATCCTGTGCATGCTAGGATCAAATCTGAGAAAATTTCTCAGTTGTTACCACATTAGGATAAACCATAGCACTGAAGACTGAACCAGATCTCTCCCTCCCATGCTGAGGCTGCCTGCAGATAGCAGATCAAAGCAGAGATAAAGTAGAACTTCTGGGCTGCCATTCTTCAGACCAGCCTACTTGATTGTTGCTTCTGAGTAGGTTGTCTTGGGAAAAGGGAAGGAAAGCGAGCTTCACCAAATGCTGCCTATGTTGCTATTTACCTTTTATTTTGTGTATGGCCTCCTGTCACCCTAACTAGATTTGAGCTCCTTGAGGAAGAGAAAATGTCTGATACTTCTTCATATCTTCCTCAATAATATAACACTGTGCCTTGTATATGGAAAGCACTCAAAATAATTATTGTTTGAGTGAATCAATCAAAGGAGGACTACCCTAAGGAAGTGAATTTGGAGTCACTTAGTTTTCTTTCTTTTCTTTTTTTAAATCCTTGCCTTCCATCATAGAATTGATACAAGTGTTGATTCCAAGGCAGAAGAATAGTAAGGGCTAAGCAGTTGGGGTTAAGTGACTTGCCCAGGATCACACAGCTAGGAAGTGTATGAGGCTAGATTTGAACCTAGGACCTCCTATCTTCAGGCCTGGTTTTCTATCCACTGAGCCACCCAGCTGCCCTAACTTAGTTTTCAAAAAAAGATTAAAAAACAAAAGCTTTTCCTGATTTCCCAAGCTACTAATACTTCTCCAAATTATCTTGTCTTTATTTTGCAGATACCAATTTCTCTGATGACTAATTTAAATATTTGAATACCTATTTTTTCCTACAACAAAATGTAAGCTCATTGAGGGCAAGAACTGTTCACTAGCATAGAACTTGGCATAGAGTAGGTACTTAATAAATGCTGATTGATTAATTCATTGAAGTAGGCAAGAGAAAAGTATTATAGGGAAAGAGACCGGTATATGCAAATATCCAGAGTAAGTCCTCATTCAATAAGTAGAAAAACATTGTTTTTTTTTTAAATTTTTTAAACCCTAATATCTTTATATATATATTTATATCTCCTTCTATATTAATTTTTTTATTTGTTACAGGGCTAGGCAATGGGGGTTAAGTGACTTGTCCAGGGTCACACCGCTGGGAAGTGTCTGAGGCCAGATTTGAACCTAGGACCTCCTGTCTCTAGGCCTGGCTCTCAGTCCACTGAGCCATCCAGCTGCCCCCCCAAAACATTTGTTAATCACCTTCGGTAGTTAAGTCACTATGCTAGGTATGAAGGAAGTTATGAAATATCCTTTCCCTCAAGGAGCTTACATTCTAGCTAGGGAAACAAGAATTAAACATAAGCTGGTAAATGACAATAATCATCATTAATGATAGCTAACATTTCTATAGCCCTTATTATATGCCCAGAACTATGCTAAGAAACTATATAGGCAATGAAAGGTAAATGCTAAATGGGTGGCTCAGGCTTCAAGAAAAATAGAAAGCAGCAATTCATAGGAAGGGATATTATTGTGGGTCAGTACAAGTGGGAAAAGCTTCTCAAATCTTAAAATAAGGGTAGAATCGAGATAATTGGTAACAAAGGTAAAGATAAATGGTGCACTATCTTTGAGAAATAAATGATAAACCAGTTTTGTTGTAGTGGGACATTCTCTAGGAGATTGGAATGGGATGAAACAAGGTACCCTCAATATGATGTGTGCTTAATAAATGTTCATTGACTGATTGACAGGTTCTAAACACCTTGAGCTTAGGCTGATGAATATAAGCTTGGTATTATAGGCAATGTGGAGCTAGAGAATGTTTTTGAAGAAGAGTTAGAGGCAGTAGCTAACCTGAAAAGGGAAGCACAAAGAAGATGAATCTGACAATCGTATGTGGTTTGGATGTAGAAAAGGGAGAAAAAAGGACAAAATCTCAATCTAGTCCTTTAAGAGATGAGGAAAACAATTAAAAGGCTGCTGAAATAGCCTCATTGTGATGGAGAAGGTCTAGCCTATATCAATTAAAATGGGGAAAGGGAGGGGGGGAATTGAAGAAATATTATAAAGAAAAATTTATCAGGATCTGTATGCCTACCCCTTCGCCCCCAAGACTCCTCCTCTCTAAAGCAAACTCCCTTTGACCAGTTTTGGTACAGCATGGTCTCAAGGTCCTTTCAGCATCCTTGGCAACCTCCTTAGGATAACAATTCTAAAATTTTATGGAAATCACCTTCAAGAACAGGAGCAGGAGGGTTAAGTAGAACCTAGAGGTATCATTGTGGCACATTCGTGATGGCTGACCAGAAAACCTAACCTCTTCCCCATCCCTGAAATTCTGAGTGGGGCACCAACCTTCTCTCTGTGTCACTGTCTCTCTTATTTCCAACTGGACTGAGAAATGCTCCTCACTTTATTTCCAGGATCCACTGAGGGCAGAAAACACAGAGGATTCTAAATAAATGAGAGACTTGTAATAATGGCCTGCCATGCCATAAAGTTTTTAGTGCCCCATATTAGAATGAGCAGTTTGGGACTGTGATGAATCATGCAGGGTTTTTATCTAAAGAGAGTCAATAAAATCCTGAAAGACTGACCCCTCCACCCCTCCCCAAACTCGTATTGTGGTCATGCCATATGGCTCCGTCCAACCACAGAAAAGTGGTAATTGTGTTGTGTGTTCATGTGTATGCGTATATTTTCCCAATTTCTATTTGCTTTCTTCCCAGTTCCTCTGGTAGCTCTAGACTCACCCTGTCTAAAGTGTATTAGTTTCTATGGAAACTATGTTGTTACGGGTACGGGTAGAGTTTAATAGCATTCAAAGGAACAAAATCAAGTCCATTTATATAATGGTTTGAAATACACATAATAGCAAAATGGAATGTGGGACATGGTGACAGTTTCAATAGCTACGTACAGAATATGGGATAAATAGGGCAGTGTAATATTTCACACTGCAGAGTCAAATGTAGCAATAGCAGCATCTATACTTAGCATTAAGGGCCACTTACCTACTGTTGTTCATTAAAGGATCTCAAAGCATTTGATAAACCTGCTCTTATTTTAGTCTGGTGAGGTCCTGGACCATTGCACTTCTTCCCTTTATAAAGACAAAGAGGATGCAGGGAGTACTTTCCTTCCTAGAGAGAGAAGAGAGCACCAAGGAAGTTTAGTGATTTGGAAAAGGAGTGGAACATAGCTAGCAATGAATTTTAAGGATCTTCAAGCCTCTGGATATTATCCCTCAATTTTGACACCATGTCTCCGTGCTTATTCAGGTGACCCATTAAAAACCCTAGGTCCCTTTTCTTAAAATCTTGACCTTCTCTCTTAGTATTAATTCTAAGATAGAAGAGAGGCAAGGTCTAGGCAACTGGGGTTATTTGCCAAGAGTCACACTTGCCTAGAGTCACACAGTGCCTGAGTCCAGATTTGAACTCAAGTCCTTCCTGCTCCAGAACTAACACTCTTTCTACTAGTTACCTAGCTTCCCCTTCCCTAGGTCTTTTTTTTTATACAAACTGCTATCTAGCTCCTTACTGCTGCTCCCCAGTTTTATTCTTATGAAGTTGATCTATTAACCCAAGCATAGGATTTTTACAGTTATTCCAATTAAATTTAACTTTATTAGGATAAACCCATCATTCTTGCCTATAAAGTTCTCCTTGGATTCTGATTCTTGTCACCCCGTCTGTGAACTCTTCCTCCCAGATTTTTGTCATCTGCAAAATTAATGAGTATGCCATCTATGCCTTCATTCAAGTCGATGATAAAATGTCAGACAGAACAGGGTCAAGGACAAATCCATTGGCTACAGTGCTGGAGACCTGCAGGGACTTCCCTCTAGATTGCTATTGACCCATGAATCACTACTCTTATGGCCCAGGCATTCAACCTGTCCCATTTAACTGCATTATCAGCTAGCCTACATCTCTCCATCTTATCCATGAGGGTAATGTGAGAGACTTTAACAAATTTTCACTGAAATCTAAGGAGGCTTTATATATTGCATTACCCTAATCTATGAGACTAATAGCCCTGGATAAAAAGAAAATAAGATTAGCCTCCAACTAGGATTCTAGAAACCAGGATTCTATTTCTAAACCAGATGACTCTTTCAGCTAGCCATACAACTTGGAGCAAGCCATTTAATTTCTCCAAGTCACAATGTCATCTGTGGAATGAAGATGATGCTGATCCTATTGACCTTAAAAACTTGATAGGAAAACACTTGAGATCATTTAAATCATCTCTTAAATACAAGAAATTGTGGTTAGTGTTCTGGGTAAGCCCCTTAATTTGGTCCCATTCCTGCAGAGGTCCACACAGGAGGTATGCAATGTGAGGACAAGAGAACTGGTTGGTAGAAAAAATATACAATAACTAATAAGCTTCATCCGTATGTATGATCCACAGAACTTCAGTGAAAAGAGAAAGTACAAACTTAAAATATACTTGTAGCAAGATAATACACCAGGGAGCACAGGTGACCAAGGCTATTCAGGCTCTGAAACCACAGGGCCCTGATGACCACTCATTTGCATGCTGCTCCTCACTGGGTAGTTTCATTGCTAGGCAGGTCACTGAGCTGGGCTCCCCAGACCCCCTTCTATGTGCAGATGAACACCCAACTGCAGGGACTAATTATTTCTTGAATTCATAATTTGCTCTCTTCTCTGAAGCCATGGGTCACATACTTTGGTGCTGCCTCCTCTAATTCTCTCCAACTTCTTACTCGTCTCTTCTGATGGGTACAATATATCCTGCTAGAAGAGTAATTCAAAGCATGTGATATTTTCTGTGGGAAAACAATTTCCTAGAATTTAGAAAGATTGTTTTGGACAAGGGCAGTGAAGTGGTTCAGTAGGTAAAGAACCAAGAATGGAAATGGGAGGTCCTGGGTTCAAATTTGGCCTCAGACACTACCTAGCTGTGTGACCCTTGACAAGTCATTTGACACCAGTCACCTAGCCCGTACAACTTTTCTGTCTTGAAACTGATACTTGGTATTGATTCTCAGAAGGTAAGAGTTTAATTTTTTTAAAAGATTGTTTGGGACATTGAGTAGAAGATGGATTAGAGAAGAGAAAAATTGTAAAGGAGACCAATTAGGAGACTATTAGGAGAGTTCATGTTAGAGGTAATTATGGACTAAACTAGGGTGATATCTTTATGAACGGAGAGAAGAGGACAAAAGATCTAACTTTGGGCAAATTGCTTGACTAGTCTTCAGTTTCCTCATCTGTAAAATGGGAATACTAATAGCATCTACTTCCCAGGGTTGTTGTGAGGATAAAATGAGATAATATATGCAAATTTCTTTGCAAGCCTCAAAGTGCTGGGTAAATGCTAGCTAGTAGTGATAGAAAGCTAAAGAGGTAGAATTAATAAAATTTGGCAACTTATTAGATATGGGTCATAAGACATCAAGGATGACTCTAAGGTTGAGGCCAGAAGGGGCAGAATGTAATTAGGGAAAATGGGGAAGTCTATTTTTGCTGGTGGATAACATGGATGAATAGAAAATAGAATACAGTGAAGCTAGAAAGATAGGGTAGAGAGAATCTTGAATAGCAGAATAAAAAATTTATATTTTGTTAGTAAGGACTAAAGAGCCATTAAAGATTTCTTAGCAGGGAAGTGATGTGATATGATTGACCTCTATTAGGAAGATTAATTTGGTAGTTATACAAAGGATTGTTTGGAAAAGGTAGAAAATATGAGAAAGTAGACCAATTAACCTCTTATCACAAATAGTCCAAGCATGAGGGTCTGAACAGGACTGGTAGCAGTGGGTGTGGTAGGAAGAAGAGAGAGAGAATGATTTGTCAACAACTTGACAATGGTCATCGATCTGGTCATGTTACCTACTTGAAAATCTTCTGTGCTGTTCTATCACCTTAGTAAAGTTGATGTTTCTTTGCCTGGCTCACAAAATGGTGCCAAATCTAGCACTGGCCTCTTCTCTCACCTTATTTCCCTCCACAAACTCTATATTCTAGCCAAATTAAAATACTGCACTCTATCCCTCAAATATGCACCACTAACTTTATCTTCATTTCTTTTCTCACTTTATGGTTCTGTCTCCCCCTTCACCTGTTGAATTCCTGCCCATCCTTTAAAGTCTAACTCAAATGATATATTTTCGATTAAGTCTTCCTGGATCTCCTACAGTCAATTAATTAATCAATCAGTCAACAAATATTTATTAAGTGATTGCTTTGTTCCAGGCATCATGCTCTAGGCTGGGAATATAAAGACAAAAATTAAATGATTCCTGCCTTCAAGGAGCTTACATTCTAGCAAGAATAGAAATGTATAAATATAGAGATATATTCAAGATGCATGCAAACCAAATAAAAGGTAATTTTGTGGTGGGAACCACAAGCAATTGGGGGATCAGAAAAGACCTCATGTAGAAGGTGGTACTGGAACTGAGCTTTGAAGGCCATTAGGGTTTCTAAGAAATGGAGGTGAGGAGAGTTCAATGTATAGAGAGCCCTATGGCACAGTAGGAGAGCCTATGAAAAACTCTCCCCCTTAGTCTTCATGGGGATTTCTTTTGCCTTTCTAATGCATTTATTATGTATTATAGTTATCTATGTTTAAATATTTTCCTCTTACTAGATTATAAAGGCCACAAGAGCAAATATTATGTCTTAGCTAAATTTTGCAGTTCCCTAGTTATATAACATGATAGTTTGCCCATAGACATGTTTAATAAGCATTTGCTACATATCTAATTGATTGGTTGGAGGGGTGAGAAGAGAGAAGAATTAAAGGTGACTGGCTTTTCTAGCCTTAATCAGTGGAAGAATTAAAGTACCATCATCAAAATAGGGCCACTGCATGGAAATTAAGTATCATTGGAGAAAGGTTCTGAGGATTCAACCTCCTAAAATTAATGAGGTTGCACACAGTGGACATAAGGCCAGGGTTAGATGAAACTCTACAACCAACCATCCCTTCCTGCTCCTGACAAGATGTGGGCCATGCCTGAAATCCTCAGGGCTGGTTCTTCCATGTGAACTGGTAAGAAGGCTGACTAAGGGAAAGATGAAAAATTCTGAAATATGAAGGAGAACCAAGGCGATCCCTTGGGCTCCAATCTCCAAGTACTATCCTGAGAATAGATGTCTGAGACATCTGTTCATACAGAATCATACAGAATCAACAATCCCTCTTATACATAGACAGATCCTTCTGAGGAGACAACTTCTTTCAGAAGACATTCTTCTCCATTGCTACAGCAGTGAAGAATAGAGCCCTTCCATGCCTTTTTCCTCACTGTAAGATAGTCTCATCGTTAAGCCTGCCATTCTGTATCCTCTCCTAATCATCAGTCCTTCTAGAGAGCCATTCTGGGATCTTTCCTGCTGAACAATCCAGCTCTCCCACCCTAGAACCACTGATCCTTTCTGCCTTCATTGTTCTGCCCACTACGAGGCAAAGAACCACTTGAAGAGAGTGTTCTACAGATTAATCTTCTGTTGCTCTCCATATTTCTCCTAATTCTCCATTTCTCCCTTGTTTCCATGCTTCCCTCAGATCCCCTAGTTTTATCCATGGATCACAGAATCACAGATTTAAAATTGGAAGAGACCTAAGAGGACATTTATTCAATTCCCCTAATTTACAGATAAGGAAACTGAGTCTCAAAGAGTATAAGTAATATAATCAAGATCAAACATGAAGCACTGGGATTGAAATGTAGGTCCTCAGACTTCAGCCCTCTTTCCCCTGTGCCATGCTACTTTTTATGAAATGAGCCTTAACAGATTATCCCTCTGCTCAATGGCCAGATGTGGCTGCTTCTCCAGCACTTTCCCATTTATTGGTGCTCATTGGCTCCTCAGAGTTTGGATTGCCTGCATCTCTCAGAGCCATAGTCAGATAATGTAAAGATTAAACCAAGGCTCCCCAGCCCCTAAGGAGATAAAACAAGAACAAAGTCAGGGAGACTGGGGTTTGGTTAGACCAACTCCTTCCCTTTCTTCAGAAAGAGATGCCTCTGGAGGGCAGAGATGCCATTTATCCCATTCCCAGAGCTCCTTGCTCTCTCTTGGTCCACTGCATATCAAATAGACTTACCCTTCCCTATGTCTCTGAGACTTTCTTCCCTATAGGATAATTCAATGTTATCTCTGCCTATTTCTGCTCCAGAGATGAAGAGATTGCTTTAAACCTGCTGTCCCACAAGCTCTGCTCCTGGCTTCCAACACCATTAAGTTTCATTATAACAAATAAACACCGCAATGACATTTATAAGTTACCACAGAGCACAGAAACACAAATATGAAGCAGATAAACTGCATTTGATCCAAATAATTACTGCAGGCAATATTGGGCTTAGTCTGAGCTGGCAGCCGGGCACCGAGTAATTTATTGGATTGCGTAGGGCAATGTTGCACATTGGGTTTTTCATTATTGTGTCTCTTTCTCTCTCTGAGGCCTAAATAGGTTAGAGGAGTTTAGACAGAGCTGGGCCAAACAAAGACAGACTTTGCTCAAGCAGATCTAGGCCATGAGTGTCTGCCAAGTGTCCAGAAACGGCCTCTTTCCAACCAACCCCATGCCCAAGAGAAACGAGTGGAGCTTTGCAATTATCTTAAAGCCGTCGGCCAAGAATGGCTAATTGTTTTCCCCATTGCAGGCTGCTACCCTCTCTCTTTCCTGGATAGGTGAATGGATGAATAAACGTCCCACATACTGAGTGGCTGTTGGAGGACTGACGGGAGCCCAGGGATCCCAAACGTAGCACCCTTTCCAAATGATGGAACTGCCCTCCCCTCCCCTGCTTCTAGCCCGGAAGGCTCGCCTGACCAACAAGTCCTCCTGGGATCGACTTGAACCCCAGCAACCTTCTGTCCCCACCTTGGACCTCTCTTCCTGCTCCAAAAGAGAGAAAGAGGCTCTTTGAGCCAACTCTGCAAAACAAAGCGATGGGAGCTGGCTCCAAGCAGCAGCCTTCCTGCCAAACTCAAACTCATAAAGTTTGATTCAAGGGGCTACAATACCTCCCATTCAGATTCCCTCCTGCCCCATTTTCCCAGTCTTACTAAATAATCCCGTAAGCAGCAAGGACCTGTAGTTATTGTGCAGTTAAATGGTATTTGCCCAGTAAATCCTGAGCAGAGTACTAACCATGATATACAGTAACTAATTACAGACATGAATTCTCTCCCCAAGACGCCAAGTGTTACCAGATATTGCTGCATTTAGGGGAGGAGGCTCCGAAAGCCGCTTTGTTCTCTCCAGTAAAGCCGTGAGTTACTCTTTGAACAGGATCTGATAATGTCTCCAGAAGAATCTTGGAGAGTAGAAGAGAGATGCTCCTAGGTTAAAGGATCACTTCTCTCAAAAACCTGCCCCTTCTCTGCCAGCTCCAAGATCTTCACCGCAGGAGACTGGCCCAGCCTAGCAACAGCTGGACCTTGATCAGCCTTTGCAATGTTGGGATGACTTAGCCAATCTCTGATTTTGCAAAAAACTCAGGGCTCCCAGCATAAAGGGAAGGAGAGATGGTTATTTACAGCTGAGGAATAAGGGCAGATTCAGCCATTCTGTGAGAGGAGGGTAGGTGGCATTTGCAAAATACTCAAGAGCTGAAGTGGACATGACAGACAGACATGGCGATTGCTTGTGTCTTTGGCCCTCAAACTGCCCCTCTTTGCCCCATTTCCTTTTTCATGGAGGTGAGCTGAGCACAGCCTCAGGCATGACCAAGAAAGGAAGAATCAGAGCTTCTGTTTAATGTAGAAAAGCTTCTTCCCTTCCCTCCCCGGGCTGGATGGTGAGTGTACAGGGAAGAAGTGGAAGCTGAGTGGAGCAAACAAGTCAACAAGTCAAGTTAAAGTCAATAGCATTTTTGAAGTACCTACTATTCCCAGATACCCTAGAATAAGATTGCTTAACCTATTTTTTTTTGTTGTGGGCCCCATTGGCAAATCACATGAAATCTATGGATTCCTTAGAATAATGCTTTTAAATGCATAAAGTAAAATTATAGTATTAGAAAGGAAGCCAAATATATTGAAATACTATAGTTTCAAAATATTGACATCTGGAAGGGGGAAAAAGAGACCCCAGGAGAAGAAATTTGCCTAAAAATCATGGGATTTAAAGAATCTACCCCAATACCCTCCTTTTATAGGCAAGGAAAATGAGACCAGTATTGAGAAAAGTGATTTGCCCGTCATACAACTCATAAGAGCCATAATTTGAATTTGGTTCTCCTGGCTACAAATCTAGGATCTTTCTGATGTACCATCCAGTTTAGCTTCATGGCTGTTTCTGGAACCCCACTTCTTCACACTTGGGGAAGCCTTCCCCATTATTTGCTTTGTGATGAGGAAATCTCAGAACTCCAAGATTCTCTGTGCCCATTCTCACCTTCCCCATGGGCCTCCATTGTTCCCTTTTCCTTGCCTCACCATCCCCATTATATTATTAAGTAAAATGAGCCCCCGTTGGTTAGTGATTATTTTCAATTTTTTTTAAAAATGACTCACACTTTTATCACCTTTTAATGTTTACAAAGCACTTTCTTTACAATAATCCTGTGAGAAGACTAGTGCCAATATAATTATCTTCGTTTTAGACATGAAGGTAAAAGCCAAAGAGGGGAAGGCTCAAGGTCACAGAGCTAGTAAGACTTAAAGTCAAATTTCAAGACCAAAACCACCCAGCAAGTGAAAAAAGAAATACAAGTCTAAAATAAACCTATTCATAGCTGCCCCTTTCTCTGACCAGTGGCCTACTCTACCAGCTTCCTCTTAAGGTGTTTCCATTATTTACACACAGAGCCTCTTATTTACAAATGTTTTCATTCCAAACAATATAAGCAAAGAACGAAACAATAATTGCCAGTTATTTTCTCTGCTGTGTAATTTTAGGGATTATGTAAATGAACCCATCAGATTCAGGTCTGCTTTTCCCCAGGAGGTGGGACAAAAAAGAACAGTATCCATGAAATCATTTATGTCAAACCAGCCCCAAGGAACCTGGGATGCCTCAAGTTCTAGGTCCCATCGCAAACAGAAGATCATTATTTTGCTCTTTTAGGACACATATGAAATCAACTCTGTTCTTTGTTGTTGTTGTTCAATCATGTCTGACTCTTCATGACCCCATTTGGTGTTTCCTTGGCAGATACTGGAGTGGTTTGCCATTTCCTTATCCAATTCAGCCCATTTCACACATGAGGAAACTGAGGCAAACAGGGTTAAGTGACTTACTTAGGGTCACACTGTGTCTGAGACGAGATTTAAACTCAGGATGATGAGTCTTCCAGACTTCAGACCTGGCACTCTATCCATTGTATTGCCTAGCTACCCAGCTCCATTCCACCAGTACATAATTTATATATATATATATATATATATATTAAACCCTTAACTTCGGTGTATTGTCTCATAGGTGGAAGAGTGGTAAGGGTGGGCAATGGGGGTCAAGTGACTTGCCCAGGGTCACACAGCTGGGAAGTGTCTGAGGCCAGATTTGAACCTAGGACCTCCCATCTCTAGGCCTGGCTCTCAATCCACTGAGCTACCCAGCTGCCCCCCTAGGTATATTTTTTATGTTAGGTATTCTTATTGACACCAGCACCTACTGAACAAGGTCCTATGCTAGTGTCTCAGGATTTCTCAATTCCCTCTCACTTGTTCTCAGCCTTCAGCCCAAAGAGCTTGAAACCAAAGCAGTTAACATTCCTATGGTAGCTAGGTAGTTTAGTGAGTAAAGCTACACACTTGGAGTCAGGAAGTCCCAACTTCAAATCTAGCCTCTCATCATAAGCAAATTAGAGGAACAGGGAAGAGATTGCCTAGCCAAATGACTTGTATATGGAATTTCTCAAAAAAAAACTGATAAATAAAAATAGAAATAAGCAAGACATAGTTTTATATATCTATATACACATGTCTGTCAATGCCTTTTCTAATGAGGGAAGGTGAAGGAGAGGAAAAGTTACTTTGGTTTTTTAATGTAACAAACAAATAAATAAATTTAAATTAAAAACAAAAACAAATCTAGCTCAGACACTTATTATGTGACTTGGGTCAAGCCATTTAACTTTGCCTGCCTCAGTTTCTTCAGCTGTAAAAATTAAGTAGTCATAATAGCACCTACTTTCTAGCCTTTTTGTAAAACAGCATCTGGCACATAGTAGGAGCTTATAGAGTATAGCTATATAGCTATACATATATATAATATTTCACAATAAAAAATGCTATTATTATTTGTAAATCATTTAGCACAAGACCCGGCCCTTAGTAGGAGTTTAATAAATGCTTGTTTGTTTCCTTGCTATATCAAGGAAAAGATAAACCAGAAGGATAATAAGTCCTGTGAGAAGTAGGGGAGAGCAATTCAAGTTGAACTTGTGCTTTGCCATTCTAAGAAGTGATGCCGTCTATTCTTGGTGTGTAGATGGTAAGAGGAAAGACGTGAAAAAGAGGAGGCATGATTTTCAACTCCTCAGTCAAGTCTTCCCAGTGATGATTCATTATTTTTTATAAAATATTGCAAATCTCTAGAACATCAAATGTCTCCATGTTCAAATATAAACACCAAAATGTGTTCTGACATAACAAGTAAAGCTTACTTGGCATTCTCTCTCTCTCTCTCTCTCTCTTGGAATTATGCATATCTCTTCTCCTACCCCAACACAGCTAATTGAGAACTCATTTAGGCATTTAGGAATCCAAAACAAGAGAAATTCAGATTGCAGTACCAAAGACAAACGACTTCCAAACAGGAACTGACCCAGGCATCATCCATGGGAGTCCAGGCGTACACAGAGGTTCACAGGACATGGAAAATCCACAAGATGGTTCTCGATCTTTTAAATATAACCATGAAGCTGAAGGGACAGGGAAGCTGTCCTCCGACATTTGCAGCCTTTCCTAGGAGGAGCCCCACTGCCACAGGCAGCCATGGCAACCCAACCTGCATGTCAGCAGGAGACTGCAGTGTTCATTTTTTTCCTCATAGAAGGACCGAGTGCCAAAGCCCCTAAGCCAGGCAGAATGATAACTTTTAAGATGGAAATCATTAATCATAGAATGTGAGAACTAGAAGGGAATTTAGAGATCATCTAGCCCAACTCTCTCTTTTTATAGATAAGTAAATGGAGCCCTTGAGAAGTGAAATGACCTGTGGAAGGTCGCACAGATAGTGACAGAACTGGGATGAAAACACAAGACCTTGGACACACAGACCAGTGTTTCTTGGTCTTAGAAAGACAGATCCAGACCTTGGGTTTATTCCAAAAAGACTAAGTGTTCTTGGGAAGATCCCTTCCTCTCCCTATTTCTTAATATTCCCCCAAGCCCTAGTTTTTAAGTCCTATATTATATGGCACTTTGGATCACAGAATCAAAGATTTGATGTTGGAAGAGAGCCCATAATCCAACCTCCTCATTTTACATGTGAAAAAATAGAGGCCCAGAAGAATTAAATGGCTTGCCCCAAATCACACAATTAAGTGACAGAACTGAAATTTGAATCCTGGTTCTCCAACTCTAAATTCAGTACTTTTGACCCAGTCTCATCCTGGTCAACCCCGGAGTCAAATCATAGACTTAAAAACATTAAGAATCTTGGAAATCATGTCATCCTAGGACAGCTAGATGGCTCAGTGGATAGAGAGCCAGGCCTGGAGATGGAAGGTGCTGAATTCAAATTTGGCTTCAGACTCTTCTTAGTTGTGAGACCCTAGGCAAGTCACTTAATCCCAGTTGCTTAGCCCCTAACACTCTTCTGCCTTAGAACCAATACTTAGCATTAATTCTTTTTTTATTATTCAATTTATTTTTATTTTTTAGAAAAGTTTCCATGGTTACATGATTCACATTTTTACTTTCCCCTTCCCCCCCATATCCAACGCACATTTCCACTGGTTTTAACATGTGTCATCAATCAAGACTTATTTACATATTATTGATAGTTGCATTGGGGTGGTAGTTTTGAGTCTACATCCCCAATCATGTCCACATCAACCCATGTGTTCAAGCAGTTGTTTTTCTTCTATTTCCACTCCTGCAGTTCTTCCTCTGAATGTGGGTAGCATTTTTTTCCATAAATCCCTCAGAATTGTCCTGGGTCATTGCATTCTTAGCATTAATTCTAAGATGGAAAGTAAGAGGTTTTTTAAAAAAAAAAAAAAGAAAGAAAAAAGAAAAGAAAATATATAGTCCAAATCCCTTATTTTGTATTTTGGAAAACTGAGGCCCAGAGGCATTAAAAGACTTGCCCAAAATCACACAATGGTAATGACAGAGCAGGAGCTAAATTATGTGTTGTTCTAAGTGCCTGCAAGGAAGAGGCATTGAGGAAGTTTGAGAAAGAAAATGAGAGGCTAAAAATTACTGACTTCATGGTGAAAATTCAAAGTAGACCTCTTAAAGTCTAAACCAGTGATGGGCAAACTTTTTAAAGAGGGGGCCAAAGGAAAGGAAATGCTCATCTGTCAGTCTGTTTCTAAGGCAACTCTTTGGAAGTTTCATTGTATTGTATCCTACTCATTGTATTCGTCAGATTAGGAATAATGGCTGGATAGAACATTTCAGGGGGCCTCATCTGGCCCTTGGGCTGTAGTTTGCCCATCACTGCTCTAACTAATCCCCTACCCACAGGAAAGACTGCATTCAAATTGCAATTCCCTAACATTCTTGTACCTCGCCTAAATCTCTGATATTGTAAATTTAAAAATATATCTGCATAATTCAATCGCAGTTTCTTCTTAGCCACCTCCTGGGAAAATACCCTTCCATAGTTTTAATATGGATATGAAAGGAACTGAGATTCAGGAAGAGAAAGAAACTTAGCCAAAACACCACATAGTAAGCAGGCAGCAAATTTGGGGTTCACGTGGAGCGTCCCTGACTGTGAGGGCTCTGGTGAACCCCGAGCAGCGCCTCCCAGCCTTTTGAGCCCTCTGCCGTCCCTGGATACTCCCCAATCCGATCTCCGACAGGCACACGCGGCTAAGATGGCGCTAGCTGCCTTGCGGACACCAACGAGCACATATTTCTAGCAGCCGTTCTCAATTTCCACTTGGCAGCCAGGCCACGGGCTGAATCAATGGAAGGAACATCTCTTCCTGCTCGCTAATGAGAGCAGAGCATGCCCTGCCTCGGGGATGGGATGTTGATAAGCAGGATAAATCACTGGATTTATAGTGACTTTGGAGTCACCCTGCTTTGGCTGGCCTTGTTGTTCTTCATTCTAGACCTCAGCTCTCTAGGTCAACCTTAGCAGGGATGTGTGTGTCCAGGGAGTTTCTGTCTAAATGGATGGGGCTGGTTAAAAGATGGTCTAGAGAGGTGAAGGGAGACCGTCTTCCCTTTAAGGTTCCCAGTCCCTAATCCCTTCCCCCAACCCAGGTGAAAAGGGGTCAGGCCCTAAGGGGCAAACCCAGAATGAACAGTTGTACAGGTCCATCAAGTATAGGTTGTATGGCATTGCCAAGGGAGCAGGAGAAGGTCCCCAATTCCTGAGAGTCTGAATCTGAGAAGGAAACTCCTTCCAGTGGTTCCCAAACTTTTTTGGCCTACCACCCCCTTTCCAGAAAAAATATTACTTAGCCCCCTGGAAATTAATTTTTTTTTTAATTTTAATAGCAATTAATAGGAAAGATAAATGCACCTGTGGCCATCACCTCACCCTGGATGGCTGCAGCACCCACCAGGGGGCAGTGGCGCCCACTTTGGGAATCACTGTAATCTAGACCCACAAGAGCAAAGGTAGGTGAACCAAAGAAAGCATGGCCCTGTTCTTTTCCCCTGCCTCGAATGAATACGTACCCAGAAACAGGAGGTTGGACCAAATGTCCTTTTGAAGCCCTCTCAAGCTCAAGATTCTATGCAGATCATTAGAGAAGATTATAGTTTCCACCAGAGGGAATTATTCCTACCACCCACTCACCCACTACCCACTGCTTGGAGTTTTAGTGGCCCAGTGCCAGGATACTCTCTATCCTTTCCCCCACCTCCCTTTTCTATAAGTATACCATGGTGATGGATTCTGAGGGGCTCCCCTCAAGTTTAGCTTCTTTCAGGAAAAGAGCTGGCCTTAAAGAGAGGCGGGGTGAAGCAGGGGCCTACAGGGGATCAATAATACTCTCTCTATTTAGAAAGTCTCCCAAATGACTGCCTTCGAGGTTCTTATTCAAGACCTTCGTGTTTCCAGAATCAACCCAACCCAGGCTAGTGTGTGCCCCATCCAACACACACACACACACACACACACACACACACACACACACACACACCCTGAATGTTCCCAGGACAGGTGGCTCCATCCCCCCCTTCCTCCTTTTCCTCCTTGTGGCTCACTTCCCAAGCACTGGGCAGTCAGCTCTTAATCTTGTAAGAAACAATTTGTGAGCTGGGAGGAAGCTGGCAATAAATATCCCTGAGTACATGTATACTTAAACCCTCCCCAATTGGTTGCTAATAACAGAGCAGACGGTGACATTTGAGCCCTTTCTGCATGGCTGATCACACAAGTCAGTGGGACTTTGAAAACAAGGCTGGGATTTGGTGATGGTATCAGAGCCACAGGAAGACTCTCAGGTTCAGCTCTCTCCTGCATGTCTAACAGGAAGAAATAGATTTCTAATAACTCTAATTTCCAGTTCCAAAGGCCTCTCTCTAGCTCCTGGCCACCTCCTGACAGATGCTGCTCCAATTCATAGGACCCTGGGGCCTGGGAAGTTTCTTGGATGGTCAGACACTGGTTAGTGATTCAGGCAAAAAAATTCAGTCTGGTAGTTCATTCATTCATTCATTCATTTCACTTCAATTCAATTCAACAAACATATATTAGGCACCTACTGCATTCAGTAATTTGGAAGAAACACAAAGATGGAATAAGACTGAACCTGCAGTCAAAGAATTTATAGCATAACTTGAGAAGAGATATACACACAATGCAATTTTACAAACATTTGTGTTTAATCTGTCTTAAGAAGATACAGTGTTTAGACAAAACATAGTCTCTGCCCTCAAAGGGCTTCCAATTTAGCAGGAAGGCAAGTCACATACAGGGATCATTGTAACAAAATAACACATATGCGAAAGAGTTGGATAATTGGTCTACTAATTCAGGCCTAAACTGGCTCAGTATTTTAGAGACAATCCACAGGGAATGTCAAAGTTTCTTCAGCCAATCAGAATTCAACAGCCTCTCTAGTTAACCAAGGACTTTCGCCATGCTTAGTCTAAAGCAGGTGACTTTTTCAGTAGAGGAGAAAATATCTCACCTGGATGTTATATCGGAATTTTACACCTTGACATCTTAAATGAGATAGAGAAGATAAATGATCCATAAACTCAGTGATTCCACCATCATCTATACAATAAAGATTTATAAAGAGCTGGTAGGTGGCACAGTGGAGAGAATGCCAAGCCTGAAGTTAGGAAAACCTGAGTTCAAATCCAATCTTAGATACTTACTAGCTATACCTGGGCAAGTCACTTAACCCTGTTTGCCTGTCTGACCTACTTTGTCTGCACTGATGATTATTTGTAAATGTGCTCTTTGTTCCCTTCAATACTATAAACTCTGTAAGGGGAGTCTGGACAAGTCACTTAACCCTGTTTGCCTCCGTTTCCTCATTTATAAAATGATCTGGAGAAGGAAATGGCAAATCACTCAAATATCTTTGCCATGAAAGCTCCAAATGGGATCACAGAGTCATATGCTATTGAACAACAACAGCAAAAGAATTATAAAACAAAAGCACCAACTGAGGTTCACGAGGAGAGAAGACACTACTAATTTGGGGGAATTTATGTTAGTGGAGCTGGCAGAGACTTTTACAGTCATGTAGTCCAGGCTCCTCATAAGATCATAGCTGAAAAGCTCTAAGGAACCCGAGAGAGAGAGATAATGTTCCAGGTAGAGGGGACAGTGACATGTGCCTAGAGATAAGAGAGGAAAGAGCACTGGATTTGGAGCCAGAAGCCCCAGACCCAAATCCCAGCTCTCATGCTGGGATTTGTCCCTGTGGGACTTCAGACAAGTCTCGTCATCCTTTCTGGGGTTGGACTAGATCGTCACGAGCCCAAGAATCTGGAACTGAAATGGACCTTTGAGACGATCTCAGCCCCATCCTCTTAATCTCTAATCCTTTGCGATCAGGGAAAGGTGAATAATATCATTTATTCCAGTGAATCATTCATCCACCACATATTTATTGGGCTCATACTATGTGCAACCATTGGATCAGGTGCCGAGAGAGCCACGAAGGGGAATTATAAGCCATGGTCCCTCCCCTTACAGAGTTTATAGTATTGGGGGGGAACAAAGAGCATATTTACAAATAACCATCAATGCAGACAAAGTAGGTCAGACAGTCAATAAGCATTTATTAAACAACAGAAGTTGCCCCTTCCATTCCCTCCTCAATTTAATATTGGTTGCATCTTCCTGGGCAAAAAAAAAAAATATGTCATTCTTCCTACATCCAGGCACATGTAGGGCATTTCAATTATATTTCTCTGTGTGTGTGTGTGTGTGTGTGTGTGTGTGTGTGTGTGTGTGTTTGAATACACACACTTTATAATCCAGACATTCGTAATGAAAGTCACAGGAGAACATAACAGCACCTACCCAAAGGAAGCAAATGTTCCTTTCGGCTGCTCTGAATATTTGAGAATAGCACACGTGACAGACTGACTCGCACATACCTCCCCATTTCTACATTTCCTCTGCAGCCCATCCTGTTCCAGGTAAGTTAAAGGGCAGAGAGCTCCAGCCTAAGACTTATTCTATACCCTCACCTTATTGATATAGTGCTCTGTCCCTTTCAGATTCATTCCTCCCAATATATTTTGCACTATTTATAATAATTCCCATTTTTGCAATATCGCTTTAAACTACACTTAAGCCACTAATAACTTGTGTATTTTGTGACTTTGGGGCACTCATTTTCCCACCTTTTACCCTCAGTTTCCTTCTCTGAAGGGGTCTGGACTATATCATCCCTATAGTACTTTCTAGCTCAAAATCAAGGATTCCAAAAAAAGGTTAACTATGGTAGAATGAAAGGAATAAGAACAAGAGAAATACAAGTTTGAATCCTGCTTCCAGCACTTACTAGATATGTAAGCTTCAAAGGGCAGCTAGTGGCTCAGTAGATAGAGCACCAGGCCGGGAGATGAAAAGTCCTAGGTTGAAATTTAGCTTCAGATACATCCTAGCTGTGTGACCCTGGGCAAGTCACTTAACCCAAATTGCCTAGCCCTGACCACTCTTCTGCTTTGGAACCAATACTTAGTATTGATTCTAAGACAGAAAGTAAGGGTTTGTATTTGTATTTTCATTTTTAATTAAAGGGGTGTGTAAGTTTCAGTTTCCACATCAGAAATATGAAGCAAATAATGCCTCTAGTGCCTACCAACCTCACAGAGCTACTGTGAAACACTTAAAACTATCAGTTATTATTAATATTATCCTCCAATCTCAGGTGTCAGGTATAGTGTGACCTCCAATTTTTAGCATTTTTACTCATTTTGGGGCTATTCTGCGAGCTTATAACACAACACTAATACCAAGTAATGCTCTTACCCAACCAAAGTCAATGTGGAACAGAAAGTGTAAGAAGGACTGAGTTCAAATTTCCCCTCTGCTAATTGTTCAGGCAAGTCATAAGCTTCTGAGACCTCAGTTTCCCTGCCTATAAAGTGAGGGAGCTGGACCAAACGACCTCTGAAAGCCCTTCTCGATCTAAATCTATGAGTGAGAAGCATCATTTCATGCAAATACTTTGTTGAAGTTCAACTTATACTTAGGTGCTATTAAAATGCCTTCTAGACGGTCCTCCTGTAGAAGGAGAGGAAGGGTCTAGATGCTGGCTCGGCTTCATCCTTTGAGCCGCATTACAGAGGATGGGAATTTCCTTCTGGAGGCCAAAGAGCTTATTCAACCTTTATTATTATGTCTTTTATTTTTATTATTCTTTCAACCTAAATTATTATTATTATGTCCACCCTGTCTGATTTTTTGCATATTCTGGGACAAGTCCTTCGCCAGCTCTGTGCTCTGCTCGC
>NC_058132.1:162489453-162576466 GCF_016433145.1 Gracilinanus agilis
AATGAATGAATGAATAAATGAATGAATGAGTGAATGAATGAATAGATGAAATCAATATTTATTAGTAATAATAACTATCATTTATGTAGTTCTTTAAGGTTTGCAAAATATTATCTCATTTGATCTTAACAACCATGGAAGTTAGATGCTATTATCATTCTGATTTTACAGATGAGGAAATTGAGGCAGATAAAGGTTAAGTGACTTGACCAGAGTCACCTACTAAGGAGTGTTTGAGTCTGGATTTTAACTCAAATCTTCCTAACTCTACCTCCAGAACTGTTCTGGCATTCTCCTTGAATTCATTTGGACCTCTCTAGGTCTGGGTGCTAGGAGGAAGAAGAGGGAAAAAAAATCTATTCTGTTCATAGAGTGGGTCAAACATTGAGGAAAACTAGGTGGCCAAAAGATGTCCCAATGATTAGCAAACCCAACCATGGGAAAGTGGGGAGTCAGAAATATCAATGGGCCTCAGTTGCTTCATCAAAAGTTGAACTAGATGATCTCTGAGGTCCTCTCCGCATCTGACATCCTGTGAGTCTCTGATCCTGTGAAGAAACAAGTCAGCAAAGGAGCCAGATTTAGAGGGTTGTTTGGGGAGAGATGGGAATGGATGGAGAAAGCGAGAGCAAAGTTGGAGGGAGAAAGGGCATAGAGGTGGCCTCACCATCCTGAACTTCAGTGGTTGTCACAGAAGGACCTGGCATGAGGATCCTCCTAAAAGCTTAAGGCTTTTACCTGAAAGGTCTGGGTCATTTGGCCCCCAAGCAAGCTCAACATATGGCAAACAGCCTTTGCCCTCTCCAAAGTTTATATATTGCCATCTAAATGTGGGGTCTTCAGCATTTAAAATGTTTTAATTGAAGATGGTGGGGACTTCCCAGAGACAGATGGTAATTGACTTTAAAATGCTAACATATACTGTGCATTCCTGAAAAAGATGAAGGGAATAAGGACCTAGGGTGCAAGGGGATAGCCCACTCCCTTCCTGGGGCCAGATTGGCAGACAAGGGGAGAACAGTCATGAGAAGCTGAGGGCTTCTGAAGGGAAAAAAATTATAGCATGAGGGAAAGAAGCCAAAAGGATGGGGGGATGGAGGGAGGGAGGGAGAGAGAGAGAGAGAGAGAGAGAGAGAGAGAGAGAGAGAGAGAGAGAGAGAGAAACTTCAGACAAATCTGAATTCAAATTCAATCTCAGGTAATTATTAGTCATGTGACTCTTGGTGAGTCATTTAACTTCTGTCTGCCTCAGTTTCTTCATCTGAAAAGAGGGGAAATAATAGCTCCTACCTTCCCAGAGCTGTTGTGAGGATCAAAGGAGATAATATTTGTATAGCACTTTGCAAACTTTAAAGAGCTTTATAAATGCTAGTTATCCTATTATTAATTGGAAAACAGAGAGCAGGGCCCTGAAAAGATGGAGACATGGGACAGCTAAGTTTAATGGCAGCAGGGATGGCTTGCCAAGGGGACCAGAACTAGGTGGGGCACCAGAATAGGAGACCTAGAGGAGAGAAAGACAAATTAGGGAGGGAATGGCAGAGGCAATATGAAAGGGCTAAAAGGGAAGAGCATGATGAAAGAGGCCCCTCTGGTGGTCATTCTACCAGAGATTAGCTTTGGCTGCTTTACAGCTTTGGCTGGGCAGTGCTGGCTCTGGCCAGTGTCAAGGGCTCAGATAGGCAGTGTCCTGATTCCATATACCTCCTTCCAAGCCTACTTGACAAGGGGCTGTGCTCAGACATGAAGGCTGGGGACAAAAAGGCAGAAGAATCAACCACCCAAAGAAACCTGGGAGGGAATGACCATATCTGTGTGGTATACAAGGAACGGCTGCTTTGATTGTCCAATGTTCCTGCCAGATCTTACCATTTGCCTTCTCCAGATTTGCTCTGTGCTTTCCATATTCTGTCCATCCACCCTGTCTGATCTGTCTCCCCAGAAACCCTGGACAACTTCTATCTCTTTTTCAAGGGGCAACTTAAATGCCATCTCTCCCATGGAGCCTGCCCTGATTCCCCAGATAGAAATAATCATTCTTCCTCTAAACTCACAGAGTACTGTGTGCCCACTTCTTTGTGCTTCCACAACTTACTATGCACTAGTTTTTTGTGTAGTCGTCTCATCTCCTCTATTAGCCTGACGTGGTAGGATAGACCCTTGTAGTGGAAGGAAGAGAACTGACCTGTGCTTAGTGTCAAGGAGTATTAATGGGTTCAGAGGGCATAAGTAAGCCTGGGAGGAAGGGCATCGTCCAAACTAAAAGTTCAATCAGAGCTAAAAGTCTACAAGTGGGGTTGGATAGAGAAGAAAATATCCTGAGAGCCAACGGTCCAAAGTATGTGTTGAAGAGAGGAGATGGTAGAGAGAGTATCGGGGTAGACAGAGGAAGGAAGGAAGAGGGACAGTGGAGACAGGCATGGTCAAGCAAGCATGGTCAAGAAAATACTAGATGGGCAGGTTTGAAAACCCGGAGTGACTGACAGTTTATTTCATCCAAAGATGCATCAGAGACATTCTGGGGTGAACTTGTGCCCCCACACCCTTCCTCATCACTGAGTGAATTCCAGGTTGCTGTGGGCTTGGACATGCAGAGTGGAGGGTCACTTTTGTGACTCCTGGCCCCCTCGGTGCTGAGTACACACAGTAGGCACAAATTCAACATTTGATGAATGAATGAACTCAAGAAATGAACAAGCAAATTTTAAATATTTTCCCAAACCATATGTTCCCTTTCTAGCAAGCCCTGTGTGTTTCCTGGATTTTGTAAGAGGCTGTAATTCCTAGAAGTGTCTCTGCAAATACAGTGAGGCTTTTAGCACTAGCATGGGGGGACAGGCTCAACATGCCTTATCGCCCCTCTGATTAAGGGGGAATGCCATGGACTCTAAAACCTCCAATTAAGGAAAAACCTCATTTCTCATCTGGCTGAACTACTTAGAGCCTTCTCTGACTTTTCCATCCTCCCCACCCCCGTCAGGGCATCCCTGTTCCCCCTTTTCAGCCTTTTCTGTGCCATCTTCCCCCACTGGATTATAAGTTCTTTGAATAAAAAAGACTGTCTCTTTTTCCATATTTATATCCCCAGTTCTTAGCACAGAGCCTGGCACATAGAAAACAAAAGGTGTTTATTAACTGACTGACTAATATCAGGCTTTTGCTCTTTGGAATTTTTTTAGAGGGACATCATTTGACCTACAATAGATCTGAAGCCATGTGATAAGAAGTCGTGTTATAACCACATTTTTTAACCCTTACCTTCTGTCTTAGAATCAATACTTTACTTATTGGCTCTAGGAAGGGGAAGGAAAAGAAAATAAATCATGTAAACATGGAAAAATATTTTTTAAAAAAAGAATCAATACTGTATATTGGTTCTAAGGCAGAATAGCTGTAAGGGCTAAGCAATGGGAATTAAGTGACTTGCCCAAGGTCATGCAGCAGAATTTTTTTGAAACTGGAATCTTCTATCTCTAGGCCTGGCTCTCCCTGCTGAGCCACCTAGCTGCCTCCCAACAGAGGGTAAAGGTTTAAAAATAATAATATAATATTCCCATTTGATATAAATATTATTTCTATTTTCTAGATGAGGTTCAGAAAGAATAGGTAACTTGCCCAAGATTACTTAACTGATTCCCCCCCAAAAATAATAACAATAATATGATAATATTCCCATTCAATAGACTCAGAAGCCAAGGCTATCAGAGGTTATAACTTGCCCACCTTGTAAGTGTCTGAAACAGGATATGAACTGATTTCTCTATCTGTGCTGCCTCTACCTACACCCGATTTATGGGCCACCACTGGCCGCAGCACCACCAGCGCCATCGGAACAGTCATCTGCTCACCTTCTCACTTACCTCTTCTATCTTGGGCAGCGTGCCAAATCCCTGCAACTCTGTGGTTCAAGCTGTTTCTCAGACTATCTGACTATATGCCCCAACATCTGTGCCTGAGGGGCACGATTCAGTCAAGCAATTCAACAAGCATTCATTAAAAACCTAATATGTACAAGACGCCGGGGATGCAAAGCTTAAAGAAGAAGGTAATCCTTGTCCTCACGGAGTTTACAATTTAATAAAGGTGATATGGCCTGAGCAATTTAAAAATAGATCTGATAGGATCTATGAGCCTATCTAAAATGCTCTCAGATAATTTGAAGAGGGACGGATCATTTCGTATGGGAAGATCAGGAAAGACTTTATGAGGATTAAGACTGCTGAGAAGAAAATCAGTGTGTCGTGACCATCTACCCTCTGCCAGGCACCATGCTAGGCACCGGGGACACAAAGTAAAAAAATAAGTTATTCTGATGCTCAAGAAGTATATGTGCTATCAGGGGACATAGCTTGTACAAACATAAATATGTAAAGAATACCTACAAAATAAAGGAGCAAAGGTAGGGGGATGAGGAAAGACTCCGCGGTGATGCTTGACCAGGGTCTTGAAGGAAGTGGCGGATGCTGTGAGGCAGAGACAAGGAGAGATGCCTTCTACAAGGAGAGTAGACATCCAGGTCAAAGACAGAAGCAGGAAATGGAGTGACGTGTGAGGAATGGCACCAAAGCCAGTTTGGCTAGACCCTAAAGTATAGGAAAGGTAATAATGTGTGATGAGACTGGAGAGATAGGTTATGTTAGGATCAGGTTGGAGAGGACTTTAAAAGCCAAACAAAGGATCTTGTATTTGTCTAAAAAGTAATAGGGAGCCATTGGAGTTTATTGAGGAGGGGAATAAATTAATAAAGAGAAGGGTATATGTTCCTAGATACGAGAATGCCAATAGAGGGGGAGAATGTGTAATGAAATGAGAAATTATTCCAAAAGTTCAGTTTGAATAGCACATAGAATACTGAAAGGGAGTCATAGAAAAGGATGCTCTCTCCTCTTGTCTCTACCCATGAGGCTCTTTTCACCATCATCATCATTATTACAAATCTGAAACCAAAAAGAAACTCAATTTTGGGGTCTCCCACAAAAAGGACTCTTTTGTTTCTTTCATGGGGCCAGAGAGAGAGGACACAGAAAGCTCTCCTCACTTAATCATTTAATCCTAATAACTCTCCTTTTTGCCATCTATCTCATAATTTATACATCAGCTGATGCCCCAGGTCATACTTCCACACCATACTTCAGCAAGGAGCCCATAAGTGGCCTCAGGGGCAGGGCCAAAGAAGACAACTTCTGGTAGAGGGAGGGAAGGTAAAGTGCATAACTACGAGATGGGAGAATCATAACTGTGCAGTAGTTGCTCTGATAAAGATCTAGGGTTTCCAGTAGACCAGAAGCATAACAGGACAGTTGGTCAGCTCTGTGGGGAGGCAGCTACATCACTGGTAGAGTGCTAGATGAGGAGTCAGAAAGATGCTCATGACATACTGATTCTCTTCTCAGGGGTCTCAGCCCTTGTGAAGACTTTCTTGATCTTCCCATATGAAATGATCCATCCCTCATCTGGGAATAAAACAATTTTTGTATTATAGAATATTTACATGATAAACAACTTGCATGTATTGTGTCAAGGATACTATATAGAAGGGGTATCCTATTGTTTGCTTTCTCAATGGGTGAGGAAGGTGCTGTAGGGAGGGAGAGACTTTGGAACTGAAAATTTTTTAAATGAATGTTTTAAAAGATAACAGATTAAATAAATTAAAAATTAACATGTGATCCTGGGCAAGTCATAACCTTCAAGTTCTTCATCTGCAAAATGGGCATAATACTCACAAGTGCCTTCCAGTGCTGCCAGGAGGATCAAATAATATAATATACTTAAATTGCTTTGGAAACATTAAAGTGATATATAAATATTTAATATTATTATTATTATGTGGCAAAAAATGCTAAAGCAGTCTTTCATGCCATTATTAGAAATCTGAGGCCAAACAGGAAAAGGAAGGAGATGATAATCTTATTGTAATCCACCCTGATGAGATATTCCCACTGAAACATGGTGTCCTGTTTTATGGGCACATATTGTGCAGGAAGCTGAAAGGCTGGAGGACAACCAGGACGCTATAGGATATATTGCATATCTATGATGTGACAATATTGCACCCTCATTACTCTGGCATTCAGGAGTCTCCTTTTCCTTTTCCTGTTATTTCTTTCTTGGGCCCCTACTATATAGGATCCTTGGCACAACATTTGTCAATTGTTTATAGTGTAAATGTTCTATAATGCAAATATTATTTTACTCCCAGATCCTAGAAGGTAGAGGTTGGGTCTTATTCATCTTCATCATCTACTCATAGTAGGTCCTGGGAAAAGATTTGCTAAATGAATGAATTAATCTCAAGAGACAAACTACATACAAGTAAGCAAATTTCAAGTACAGAATAAGTACTCTTGTAATGTGGTTCTTTCTGATGCTGCTTGACATACTAAAGAGGCTTTTCTCAGTTGCCTCCAGCTTTACTTTCTAACCCTATTAAATAGTGCTTCTATAATTATTGAGCTTTTTACTTACATTTTCTAAAATTTAATTCTAAAAAAGATCCAATGTGGGTAGTACAAGTATCAATAGCCCCAATTTATAGATGAGAAAACTGAAGCTCAGTGGGGTTAAATGATTTGCCACGGTCACACAGTAAATGACTAAGCATATACTCAAACTCACCAACGTGGAGTTCCTTTTCTTTCTGCTTTCTCCAGACATTACCCTCAAGTTGAGGACACACTCTTCTCTAAGGATGGCAGAGCCACAAAATGGCCCCAGTATCCTACCCCAACAGATAATCTCCATAAATCCATCTTTATCTTTCCTTATCATTCTCTGTCTGCCTGGACAAGTTCCTTTCAGTGGTATTTCTCTGTCTTTAATCCTTCTCTTGCCTCTGGTTAGTTAGCAAATGTTCCTTGATAGCTGTCTCTGCAACCCTACAATGGCAAAGATTTCCTTGCAATGTCTCTCATACCCTTTGGGGCAGTGAGGTGGTACGATGGAAAGAAGACTGGCCCTGAAATTAGGGAGACTGAGCTCAAATCCATCCTCAAACATTTACTAACTATGCAACCTGGGCAAGTCACTTCACTTCTTTCTGCCTCGGTTTCCTCACCTATAAAATGGAAACAATAAATAGCACCTCCTTCAAAGAGTTGTTGTGAAGATCATATTAAATAATATTTGTGAAGTGCTTGGCGCAGGGCCTAGCACTAGTATTTAATAAATGCTTATTCCTTTTCTCCTCCCCTTTTTCTAAGACACACTACTGCCTACTTACCACATCCCTACTTTTTCGATCTTCCACTTTCCTTAAGCTACCTTTTTTATTTCCTCTTTTCCCTACTCCAATACTTGCCAACCAGACATTCATTGATACTTCGTCAACATACCCTGTCCATTAAACAATGCTCAATTAGTACAAAAATAACAATATCTGAAATCCACATTTACATTACAGTTAAGGCGATCCCAGATGCAGTGGGATACTGTTGGGTCCACATATATTTGGGCTCTGAGGTATTGCCATGCTAGTAGAGGGCCAGGTATTGTGGGATGTCTAGAATAAGTATCTATGCAAATGTATGCACATGAAACAAAGAATAATCCATGAAAGTACTGGCATGATTAAGGCCCCAAAAGGTGTGGAAGAAACAGTAAGAGGAATTCAGTCCGAATCATAAAATTAAAGTTCCTAAAAGTAACAAAGGTTTGTAGAGAACCCTTAGACCAAATTTCAAATATGAATGTTATCCACAACATCTCTAACAAATAGCCAGGGCATTCTTCACAGATGACAAGAGATAAAGGCAAAGGCTTCCTGGAGAAGGTTGGAATTGCATTGGACCTGGAAGGATGAGTAAGATCAGGATGAGGAGAGAGAAGAGGAGAGATGTGGCTAGACAACAGGTTATCTAATAATGACTGTGGAGTTTTAATGAACTGCAAATACAATATGAGTTAATAGGACAATACTAATAGCCCCAAAAAGCTCTGCTGTGCTCTGGTCAAACTACATAGAGTTATGGTACTCAGCTCTGAGTAGTTTAGAAAAATGCATTGATAAGCTGGAGCAGTAGCCAGGTGGTATAAAGTGCCATGCCTGGAGTCAAATAAACTCATCTTCCTAAATTCAAATCTAGCCCCAGACCTTTACTAGCTGTATAACTAATAATGGGCAAGTCACTTAACCTGTTGCCTCCATTTCCTCATCTGTAAAATGTGCTAGAGAAGAAAATAGCAAACCACTCCAGGATCCTTGTCAAGAAAACCCCCAAATGGAGTTACAAAGAGTCAGATATGACTCAACAACAACAAGCTGGAGAAGGTCCAAAGGAAAGGAATTAGTCATGTGAAGGGCTTTGAGTTCCTCTCACACAAAAATCTAAAGCATCTAGGGATATGAAAAGAGAAAATTTAGTGAGAACACGATAGCTCTAAAACTTGAAGCATTTGAAGGACTCTCTTGGAAAAGAAGAATTAATTATATTCTGTTTGTCCCCAAAAGGCAAAATAAGGAGAAAATAATGGAAAGTGCAGTGTCAAATTTAGGAGAGTCAAGTAAAATCTTCCTAACAATTAGAAATGCCCAATAGAAGATAATGGGTTCTCCCTCCTTATAGATCTTCAATTTATTTGGTGCATTATAAAGGAGATTCCTTTTGGGTATAGGTTATACTAGATAACCACCGAGATCTCTTCCAACTCTACAATTGTCTGATTCTAAAACTTTACTATGGTCTCAGAGGTCATAGACTTCTGAGGTGGGATTCAGATGCAGGCGACTTGAGGTCTCGGTCTCTATCCACTTTACCATGAAGCTTCTCTACAAGAAGAAAGAATAGATCTTTGGGGGAGACACACAGTTAGAAAGTAAGAGATGGATCACAATCCAGCGAAGAGACAAAAACATGGAAGAGAAAAACCAGGAAAGACCAGTATAATGGAATTTAAGAGAGGAGAGAGTATCGAGGAGGAGGAGGTAGTCAAGAGGCAAATTCTACAAAGAGGTCAAGTAGGTTGACTAATTAAAGGCCATCAAATTTAAATAGTTGCGGTCATGATTACATTGGAAAAAGTGGCTTCGGTTGAAGGTTGGGGATGGAAACTTATATGGTAAGGGTTTGGAAATGAGTGGGAGTTGAAGGCCTGGTCCTGGCTGGCAGGAAGATACAATTTAGTAATCCAAATGGAAATGTTCATTAGATAGTTGGAAATATGGAACAGAAGCCTCAGGATAAGTCTCAAATGATCATGGGGATATTGAGAAAATGAATGAAAGGGATGTTTCTGTTCAGTTATCCTTTCATGTTAACAAAGATTGAAATGTGGTGTTTAAAAGCAAATGAAATCTGATTGAAAAGGAAAACTATCAATAGAGCAGCAACTCAGAGAGGAAAGAATAATTTGTTGTAAATAACGTCCTTTTGTACCTTTTTTAAACTCCCCCATGCATTCATCTCCCCCGGAAACATCTTTTCAATATAAAAATCATGTAGCATCAAATGAGATAACCAATGTAAGTACACTTAGGAATGCTTTTATGAGTTTTTACAAAGATTCCTTTGGAAAACGTCTAATCCTACACCAATATATCTCTTCTCCATTTTCCCTTTTCCCTCAGGGTCTTTTACTATGGATCCTGTTCATAGTTTAGGTGGTTCTAATGCCCACTCCCCTAATTCCAATACCTAAGTTTTCCCTCTAGTTTTCATTAGCCCAGGATGACCAGACATATTTGATTCTTCATTGCCTACTTCAGCTAAAGAGTCAGTGTGGAGTTCTACTTCAGTAGCTCTTCCTTTATCTAATATCATGTTTAGGAGACCCCATTGCTTAGTTCCAGAGTCAGAACCCAAGTTTCCTGAATGCTACCCCAGTACCCATCCCTGACACTAAAAAAGTTTCTTGGCAGCTCACGGGTCTAGGAGAAACATCAGTATTAAAATAGATTCCTGCACCACCACCTCTACCCATTACCAATAAGTCAAATTCATGACAGTGATAACAGTGAAACAGCTGGATCTCCAGACCACATAGATGCAGAGCAGGAAACAAACAGTTCCTAGAAAACTTTGCCCATCATTTAGTCACAAGTAAGTGAATCGGCCTGAATCAGTCAATAAGCATCTGCTTTTTTTTTTTTTTTACTTTTACCTTCTTTCTTAGAATCAATACTATCCATTCCAAGAAAAGCAGTAAGGTTAGGCAACTGGGATTAAATGACCTGCCCCGAGGCACACAGCTAGGAAGTGTCTGAGGCCATATTTGAACCCAGGACCTCCCATCTACAGGTCTGATGCTCTATCCACTGAGCCATCTAGTTACCTTTTGATCAGCATTTATTGATGTGCTAAATGCTACCTATATAAAGGAAAGGCAAAAACAGTCCCTGCTCTAAAGGAAAGAAACAGCATACATGCAACAAGGTACATATGAGAGACACACAGAAGGGCAGCCTAGAGAGATGGATGGTATAGATGCAGAGCGAGGGATGGCAAGCACATAATTGGTGCGGTTAGAATCATGTTCTCAAAACTGCCTGTTCTACTGGGAGACTCTTGGCCCAGGCCTGTAAGTACCCACAACAAAGACTCCCCTGACACTGGTCATCTGATGGGTCATCTGTCTGAGAAACCCTGGTACAGAGCACAAGCTCTGTCTTCTTGCATCTAAATCTCCTGTGCAGAACTGTGTGTTCTGGGAAGTTTCCCTCCTAAAATATTTTCTTCTTGTCCCTCCAAAGGCACATCCTGCTTTTGTATCCCCAAGAAAGTAGAGATTTCACTAGGCTACGACTATCTGTAGGAGGAGGGAAGAAACCAGAGAAATTGTCTGAGATTATCTGACTCCTTCAGCAAATTTTCAGAGCTGGTCCCAGACTAGAATCCTACCTGAGGTTCTCCTCTCAAAGGACAAAACTGAGGAAGAAAATAATATCCCTGTACACGCCACCCTTAATGCCATCTCTACCACTATCTTCCTCACCCAGCATCACAGGCTCCGGGAGCTAAAGGAAGGGAGGCAGTGAGAGGGGAGGGAAGCTGGCTCATCTCTGATGGCAATTAGCCAACACCATTCCTCCATAATGGACGTTTTCAGAGGGTGCGGACACCACTTTTGTTTTGTGCCTTCTCATTACAACTCCCGCAGCTCCCAGCTGACAACCCGATAATTCTCTCCGATAACACAATCTTTTGCGGCTATTGCCATAGTCTGACACCATCCATCTTGCTGAGGCTGCCTTGAGAGTTATTGAAATTAAGGAGTGAGCTATGAAATTATCATTAAGATGATGAGGAAAGGGAATGAAAAAAGAATATTTCCACTCTTCTGTCTCTCCTATTCCTATTCTTCTTCACCCTTCCCACCGTCTAGTTCTCTCTCCTGATTTGTCTGTCAATGGCTCTCACTCTCTATCTGTGTATCACTAATTTGTTCTCTCTCTGTCTCTGTCTCTGTCTCTCTCTATCTCTCCCTTTCCCTCTCTCTCTGTCTCTCTCTCTGCCTCTTCCTCTCTCTCTCTGTCTCTCCTTCTCTTTCTCTCTCTCTCTCTCTCTCTCTCTCTCTCTCTCTCTCTCTCTCTCTCTCACTCCCTCCCTCCCTCCTCACTCACTCCCTCCTTTTTATTTTGTCCCCAAAAGCATTGTCACATTATAACCCTGAACTTGAAGAGACAGAAGAACTTTAAAAAAAACCTACCACATGCAACTGATTAAAATGTCCTATGAAATCTAATTTGTAAAGCGTAAATCAGAATAAAAAGTGTTACTCCCAGCATTCAAGGCCAATTTGATTTTTAATGAGACTCCTCAGAAACCCAGCCAAAACTGTATCAGGTTGGGAACTCAGCCACCTTCCTGCCTTCTGTAAACCCATTTAATATTAACAATGATAAGAATAATAAAAATAGTAGCTAGTTTTTATATAGTGCTTAATATGTGCCAGGCACATATCTCATTTGATCCTTACATTGCCCTTGGGAGGTAAGTGCTATTATTATCTCCATTTTACAGTTGTGGAAACTAAGGCAAACAGGGATTAAATAACTTGCCCATGGTCATGTAGCTAATGACAACAATAATAATAATAGCTAACATTTATATAATGCTATCTATATGTCACCCACTGTGCTGTCATTTTACAATTATCTCATTTTATCCTCACAACAAATCTGCAAGATAGGTGCTCTTATTTTCCCCATTTAACACATAAGGAAACCGAGGCAAATAGGTTAAATGACTTGCCCATAGTCATACAACTAGTAAGGCCCTGAGGCTGGATTTGAACTAAAGTTTTTCCAACTCCAGTCCCAGTACTCTATCTACCGCACCACCTTGCTACCATGGGTTCATTTCTACTCTTGGGTACTCAATCCCTTCACTACTCCCACTATTAATCTCCAACTTCTTTCTGGCATCACCCACAGTTTTCTCTCTTCTCTAGTTTGCCTAGTGTGCATATTGTGGGTGCTGCACTAGCAGCTTTGTACTTCCAGGATGATCTGATTCTGTAAGACACTCCCTTGCTAACTCAATAAAATAATGCAGATATTTCTTGGGATGGAAGGAAGGAGAGCAAAAGTAATGAAAGAAGCCAGACCCCCAATGGCATCTCTGCCCCACATTTTGCTACTCTTCATATTATTCTGATATCATAGAGAGAACTATGGCTTTGGAGTTAGGAGACCTGAATATATGTATTGGCTTCATCCCTTACTAGTTATGATAAGACTTTGACCAAGTCATTCAATCACTCTGAGCCTCACTTTCCCCCAGGAACCTCTCTCTGATGCCAGTCCTGCTCACAGAGTTGAAACAAAACTCCTAACACTCCTATCCTCATGAGGTAGTGAGTTACCCATCCATCCCAGATGTTCAAAACAGTAGCTGCATGACCACTTTGTCAAATCAGTGGAATAATCCCTGCTCTGCCCTTATCATATAGTTGTTGGGAGCTTCAAATTAGATAATGTATATAAAATGTTTCATAACCACTAAGTGCAATATGTAACTTATTATCTCATCAAGATTCATATTATCAATCAATCAATAACATTTATTAAGTGTCTACTGTTTTCCAGGCCATGTGATAAGTACGTATTATTATTATATGACTGTACTGGACAGTATGTATTTCTCTTATTCAAATGTGAACACCCAGAAGCCAAGGTCAATTTTTCCTCCTTCCTCTGTAACTCCATACAAACTCTGCACACAGAAAGTTTTTGGCCCACTGACTTTCTCAAATGGCTTCAAGGCAACCTTGCCTGGTGGTCACAGAATATTGGGGTAAGGTGAGGGTGAAAAGAAAGACCAAGTCATATTTCCACCTAATACACCCATAAAGTTTTGATAATATCATCTATAGAGATATGGAAGAGTTCCAATATGGCCTTACACTGGCTGCAAAGCCCCTTCTGCCCAAGGTATGTCCCTAGACTGGCTTCTGTGCCACCAAGGCATTTGCCAGGGATGTCATCGTTAAGCCTTCCTTCCTTCTATTGGTCATTGTACCACTTCCAGATGAAACCTCTCTCTGGCACCAGTCCTACTCACAGAGTTTTTTTGTTTTTTTTGTTTTTTAGAATTGAATTTTTTTTTTAATTTTCCATGGTTAAGTGATTCTTGTTTTTACTTTCTCCTTGACCCCCCCCTTGACCCCTCCCATATCCAATGAGCATTTCCACTGGTTTTAACATGTGTAATCAATCAAAACTTATTTACATATTATTGATAGTTGCACATCCCCAATCATGTCCTCATCAACCCATGTGTTCAAGCAGTTGTTTTTCTTCTGTTTCCACTCCTGCAGTTCTTCCTCTGAATGTGGGTAGTGTTCTTTTCCATAAATCCCTCAGAAATGTCCTGGATCATTGCCTTGCTGCTAGTAGAGAAGTCCATTACATTCTATTTTACCACAGTGTATCAGTCTCTGTGTACAATGTTCTTCTGGCTCTGCTCCTTTCACTCTGCATCAATTCCGGGAGGTCTTTCCAGTTCACATAGACTTCCTCCAGTTTATTATTCCTTTGAGCACAATAGTATTCCATCACCAGCATATACCACAATTTGTTCAGCCATTCCCCAATTGAAGGGCAGACCTTCATTTTCCAGTTTTTTGCCACCACAAAAAGCATGGCTATAAATATTTTTATACAAGTCTGTTTATCTATTATCTCTTTGGGGTACAAACTCAACAATGGTATGGCTGGAAGGCAGTCTTTTAGAGCTCTTTGGGCATAGTTCCAAATTTCCATCCAGAATGGTTGGATCAGTTCACAACTCCACCAGCAATGCATTAATGTCCCAACTTTGCCACATCCCCTCCAACATTCATTACTCTCTCCTGCTATCATTTCTGCTCACAGAGTTTTAATGTTATCTCCTAGTATTCCTATCCTCATGAGGTAGTGAGGTACCCATCTATCCCAGGAGATGTTCAAAGCAGAAGCTGCATGCCCACTTACTAGGGATACTTTAGAGATAAGAGGTTACACCAGATGACCTTTGTTACCTGTTCCAGTTTCCAAGATTATGAGTCTTATAATCTAGATAAGTGGATGTGACACACAAAAATAGCCACAAAGCATAGTATATACATTGAAGAGGTACAAAACACTTTGTATTCTGAGGTCTGAAAGGGGAAGTGTTGACTGGATGGGAGGAGAACCAAAAAGGAGTGAGATTAGAGCTGGAATTTAAAAGATAGATAGGAACTCAATAGACAAGAGAAGAAAAGTCAGATCAGGAGGAGCTATTGTAGGTAAAAGGAAAATCATGAACAAAGACATAGAGAAAGAAAAAAAAACAAAGAGCATGTTGGGGATGGGGTTACAAAAATCTGTCCAGTGTGGCCAGAGAATAAAGCACGTAGAGAGGGAAGTAATCACAAATAAGGCTAAAAGAGTAAGAGATGGCTTTGATGATTTCGGGTCAGTAGAGCCAGATGGACCACATCCTCAGGTACTGAAAAATTTGGCAGATGTGATGACTAAGCCATTCTCAGTGATCTTGGAAAGATCATGAAACAAGGGTCAGGTACCACAGGATTGGAAAAGGGCAAATGTTGTCCTGATTTTCAAAACAAAAAACAGGAGGTGGCGGGGGAGAGAAAATGGACTCTACCAAAAATAGGTCAGTGAGCTTGACTTCAATCCTTATCAAAATTCTAAAATGTATTTTTAAAAACATTGTTAGTGTATCCTGAAAAAAGTGACAATCACAAGAAGAACACTGAGCTAAGTATAATAAAAATGAAATGTGATAACAATTAGATTCTTACAATTGTTTTTAGAAAATCAACTTCAGAAATAAAAGATTAGGGAGCCATTATGGCTAAATAGAAGTTTGGAAAAGATTTGGGTGTTTTATTAAACTGTACATTCAGTATAAGTCAGCAATGTGGCAGCCTAAAATGCTATTTAAGACTGCATTGACACCAGGCTTGGAGACAGGAAATCTCGGGTTCAAATCTGGCATCAGAAACCTCCAAACTGTGTAACCTCAAGCAAGTTATTTAACCCCAGTTGCCTAACCCTTCTCTCTTCTGCCTTGGAACCAGTAGGTAGTATCTATTCCAAGAGAGAAGGTAAGGATTTTTTTTCAAAAAAAATTAAAAGATTTCAATGAGAAAGGAGAGTGTTCAGGACTAGGGAGGTAGTAGTGTCATGGATGCTGTCCTGGTCTCACCACATCTGGAGTGTGGAACTCAGTTCTGAATGCCTCCTTATAGGAAGGATATTGAAAATCTAGAAAAATCCAAAAAAGGATGAAGAAGGTAGAGAAATGCCCAGTTAGTGTGATATGAGGATCTATTGAAGAAAGTGGAAATGTTTAGCTTGAAGAAGAGAAGAATTAAACAAGATGTGATTTGTTGTGGTTCAGTCATTTTTCCTTTGTGATTGATTTTTCATGACTCAGTTTGGGGTTTTGTTTTTTATTTTTTGTTTTTGGCAAAAATACTGGAGTGCTTTACTATTTCCTTCTCCAGCTCATTTTACAGTTAAGGAAACTGAGGAAAATAGGAGGAAGAGACTTGCCCAGGGTCACATGGCTAGTAAGTGTCGTAGGCCATAATTTAACTCAGAAAGACTCATCTTCCTGACTCTAGACCCAGCACTCCATCTACTACATCACCTAGCTGCCTGAGGAGATGATAGTTGTTTTCAGTTTTTAGCAAGTCTGTCACAGTGATGAAGGAGCATGTTTATTCTGCCTTGCCCCAGAGGGCAGAAATAGGACCAATGGGTAAAAGTTACAAAGAGCCAATTTTAGATTTGATGTCATAACTGATATTTATATAGCACTTTAGTGTTTGCGAAGAACTTTATATGCATCTCATTTTAGCCTCACAAAAATCCTGTGAAATAAATACTGCATGTATTATTTGAGAGGATAAGGAAAAAGTGAGACAAAAAGAAAAGTGATGAGCCAGTGATCACTGGGCTACTAACTATCAGAGGTGAGTTTTAAACCAGATCTGCCTAACAAGCCCAGAACTCTAACCCCCAGACCATCTCCTGTCTCTTTTTTTAAGGATAAACTTCTTAAGAATTTCCTAAGAAATTTCTAAGAGCTATTAAAAGGTCTAATGGGCTTCCTTGGAAGGTTATAGGTTTCTCCTCCCTAGAACTCTTCAGAGAAAGATCACCAAAGCATATGGTAGAAGGAATACTTAGTCAGTTTATGTTGACCAAGATGGTATCTGAGGACCTTTCCAACTCTGATTTTATGATACTGAGAAAGTATCGTAGTAGCAGATTGTGGAGGACCTTGGAATTCAGGCAAAGGAACTTAAACTTCATAGTCAATGGGGAACAACTTAAGATTTTTGAGAAAAGGAGTTTATATGATCTATCTATCTTCTTTAGAAGATTAGTCTGACAGAGATGTGAAGGATGAATTGGAAGGAGAAAAAATGGAAGCTGGCAAGTCCCTTGAGTAACTATTCTAATAATCCAAATGAGCAATTATGAAGGTCTGAATTAAGCTGGTGGCAGCCACTAGAGAAAGGGAGATGAGTTTAATACATATAATGGGAGTAGAATCAGCAACCACTTAGTAAATGATTAGATATGAGAAATGAAGGAAAAAGAAGAATCAAGGACACCAAGGTTTTCAACATGGGAGGCTGAGCAAATGGTGGTGCCACTGAAAAAAACAATAATGTAAGGAGGACAAACAAATTTAGAGGGGAAAAATAATGAGTTCAGTTTTGAACATGTTGTGTTCAAAGTGCTGGTGGACCAAAGAGGTGGAAATGTCAATCCTCCGAGAGGTCAAAACAGAAAATATAGTTTGAGGAGCCTCTGAATAGAAGGGGTTGTTGAAGCCAGGAGAGTGATCGGGATTGGCAGTTAAAGAGATAGGTCTTAACCAAGGAGAGATCCTTGTCAGGACAGCCACATTAAGGTATGAGAAAGAAAATGAAGAATTGCAAAGGAGGCAGATAAGAAGAGAAGAAAACCTGAATCTGATTTATAGATGGAGAGAGAAAATTAAAGACTAAAAGTGAAATGTGTCAAGATTCAGACTTATCAGTTGCTAGTACCCCCCTTAAAAAATCTTGTATTTATTTTGTATCTACCCATGTTTACACACAAAATCCTATAGAGAGAGAAAGTACCTCATAGCCATCTGATACAACCTTCTCATTTTACATACAAAAAAAAAACCCCTAAGACTTAGGAAGACTATATGGCTTGCCCAAAGTCACACAAGATTGTAGGTATCAATTGTGGAATTTGAACCCAGATCCTCTGTTTCAAAATACAGAGCTTTTTCTGCCCTATTGACTCCTCCAATAGACTATAGGCCCTTTGAGTTTAAGGATGACTTTATTTTTGTCTTCCCAGTGCCTAGTATAGTGCCTACCAGAGTATACGCTTAATAAATACTTACCGATTTATTCATGATAGTTTCATAAGTTAACACTAGAGATAATTTTGGGAGTCATAAGTACAGATGTGATAGTTGAAGCCACGAGAATGAGTGAGAGGTAGAGATGGGGATGGGGGAGGAGAGACAGAGACAGGAAAACAGAGACAGAGAGAGGCAGAGACTGGACAGAAGAGAGCAGAGAGGATTTTGAGAAAGACTCAATTAACGGGGCTGAAAAGAGGATCTGAAACCAGTGAAGGAGATAAGAAAGGGAATAGTTGGAGACGTACAAGAACCCAGAACTAAAATGTCTGTGAAACAAGGTTACAAGGGGATGATATGGAAAGAGTGAATGATGAGAAAGAGAGGGACATTAAATATAACTAACTTTTTCAAAAATATGGAGAGCGCAGAGGAAAAGAGAGATGGAGTGATAGTTGGATAGAATAGAAGAATCGAGGGAAAATGTTTTTCAAGATTGGAAAAATGTAAGAATGTTTGTAAGCAGATGAGAAGTCTTTGGGGAGCAATTAAAGATGTATGTGGAGGGAGGTTTGCTAGAGGAAAAGGAAGGGATGAGATCAAGGGCACAGGCAGACGGACTAGATTGAATAAGAATAAGGATACGCCTCCTGACAGAGAGGTGATGGACTAATATGCAGAATGAAGCACCTATTTTTTGGACATGAGCAGTGTGGGAACTTGCTTTGCTTTACTTTGCACACTTGTGATTAGAGTTTGGGTTTTTTATTGTTATTATTTTCAGTGGCAGAGTGGGAGGTGGGAGAGAGAGAAAAGAAATGCTTGTTAATTGAAAAAAATAAATTTTCATTTTTAAAAAATAAAGCAAGATTAAGGACACCTCTCCCTGAAGAAAAGAGAGAAAGAGTAAAAGATACATTTACTGGAACAGAATTTTTTTTTAAGAATAGAGAAGAGGAGTTGAGGGGTCGTCCCACTCGATGGCCTCAATCTTTCCAATGAGGAAGCAAAATCATATGTTCTCAGAGTGGAAGGTGGTATATAGTTAACACTTGAGAAAAAGGAAAAGGTATGGAACAATTGTTAAATGAGATAGAGTCAATAAAATCAGAGAATGATTTCTGAGCTACATTGAAAGCCCCGGTGAAGTTATACACAATAAATTTATAATGTGTGAAATCAACCCTATTCATGACTTCTTGTGGTGACACTCAGCTGCCCAAGAGAAGCAGAAAATAAGCCTAATCTCTCTTTTACATGATAACTCTTCCAGTATTTTGAAAACAACAGTCTTGTCCTTCTCCTCCCCATCCCAACCCTCAACCCCTGCCCTGGCTTTTCTTTTCCTTTTCAGGCTAAACAGCTACAATTTCTTCAACTGTTCTTCCTATAACATGGGGTGCAGTCCTCTCAGCATCTCCTTCCTCCTCCCAGAGCACACTTCAGGTTGTCAATGGCCCTCCTAAATCCTAGCCTGGGACTTAACACAAGGACTCACCCACCTTTTCTGTTCCTTTTTTCCTCAGGTCAAGTGTACTCCTTCAGCCAGCAACCCCAGGACCAAGTGGTGGTGTCGGGACAGCCAGTGACGCTACTCTGTGCCATCCCAGAGTATGATGGCTTTGTTCTCTGGATCAAAGACGGCCTGGCCCTGGGGGTAGGCCGGGATCTCTCACGTAAGTGTGCCTCCGTCTTCTGCGGGCTCCAGCTGGGCAGAGGTCCTGTCTACCTACTCACCATGCCATAGAATGAATATGTTATTCTTTGTGGGGCTCACCAATGCTTAGGTCAGCTTTGAGTGGGGTACATCAATTCAGAATCAAGTTAAGCAATCTTAGGGTCTAGGACAATTGAGAATTTGAATCTCTGTCTCTCTCTCTCTCTGTCTCTCTGTCTGTCTCTCTCGCTTACTCTCATTCTCACTCTGTTGAAAGGAAGAAAGACAGTGAGAAAGAGGAAGAAGAGAGAGAGGCAGCGAGGCAGAGAGAGAGAGAGAGAGAGAGAGAGAGAGAGAGAGAGAGAGAGAGAGAGAGAGAGGCAGAGAGGCAGAGAGAGACTGAAGGAAAGAGGGAGGAAGGGAAGAAGAGAGGAAAAGAATTGGGGAGAGAAAGAAAGGAGGGAAGAAGGAAGGAATGAATGCTTTAAGCAATCAATTATGAAATAAATATAGTGTTGCCTTATAAAATCTAATTTCAATTTTAAAGTAATGGATCTATAAATGCTAGTTATATTTTTAGGATTCAAGGGCACCCGTCATTCTTTGTGACCAGGGTCAAAGACTCCAGGCTATTCCCCTTCCTCTAAATGCATTCCCAAGGCAACACAACTTAGTAGAAAGATTTCTGGCCTAGAAAATAGAAAACTTTGATCCAAGTCACATCTGTTTCACTAACTCTAGTTATAGATAGCATTTTACATGTACATTCATATTTCAAGAGGAAGCATGTTTTGGTGGTGGAGAGAGAACTGGACTTGGGTTCAGGAAGGACTGGATTAAAATCCTGCCTTAGATACTTACTGGCTGTGTGTCCCTGGCTGAGTCCCTTAGCTTCCCTAGGTTTTAAGTTCCCATTCTATAAAATGAGGATGACCTCTGAAGTCTCTCCTAGCTATAAATCTATGATCTTCTGATCCTATTATTTCATTGAGTCTCAATTTTTTCACATAAGTGAATGAAGTGAGGAAACTGAACTAAATTATTTCCAAGATTCCTTTCAGCTCTGAAAGTATAAATTGATGATGTCATGATTAAAAAGAAAAGGTCAGGGGACATCATAAGAAGCTATGGGGTCTAAATCAAATCATTTGAGTGTTAGAAAACCTGACTTTTCCTTCTGAGATTCCTTCTGAGCTTCCTTCTGAGATTATCTCCAGTTTCTCATAATTGCACAGACACTTATATGTATCTTATTTACACACAGTTATTTTTATGTTGCAACATGCATTAGACTATGAGCTCATTGAGAGAAGAGAGTATTCCTTTTTTGCATCCTCAGGTGCCTAGCATAGTGCCTGGATCATTTTGTTGTTGCTTGGTCATTTTCAGTCATGCCTGATTCTTTATGACCCCATTTTGGATTTTCTTTACTACTGGAGTGGTTTACCATTTTCTTCTCCATCTTATTTTACAGATGAGGGAACTGAGGCAAATAGGATTGAGTGACTTGCCCAGGGTCACACAGCTAGTAAGCATCTGAGGCCAGATTTAAACTCATGAAGACAAGGCTTTTTGACTCCAAACCCAGTACTTTCTCCACTGAGCTACTTAGCTGCCAACTTGGTTCATAATAAGCACCTAATAAGTGTTTGTTGACTGAGTGATAACTATGAAACCACTTAATTTCTCAGTCTCAGTTCCTTTGTAAAAAGGGATAAGAGCACTTGCTCTCCTTATTTCACAGAGTTCTTATAAGGAAAATATTTTGTAAATCTTAAAGTGTTATATAAATTTGAGTTATGATTGTTATAAGCCATGTGACCCTAGACCATTCACTTAATTTCTCTGAGATGACTACATGATCTTTAAGATTCCCTTCCATCTTTGAAATACTATAAATGTAACGGTGTACCAACATTAGCTTTAACAGATTGGATTGATGTTTTACTAACTGGTATGTCAGACTCCCCAAATTTGTTCTTCCTTCTCCATAGTCTTATCCTTAGTCCTCCCTTAGTCTTATCTTTTCCAAACTAAATATCCCCATTTCCTAGAATCAGAGTAGCAAGGGCATTGGATTTGGAGTTAAAGGGCAAGTCCTTCATGGCAAGCCTTAGGTTCTTCATCTACAAAATGAGGAACTTGGACTAGATCATCTCTGAGGAATCTTCTAGCTCCAGCTCTCTGCCATGGTTCTCAACCATTTTGATTTCAAGACTCCTTTACATTCTGAAAAATTATTGAAGTCTCTCCAAAGAGATTTTTTTTGCATGGGTTACATCTATTGATATTTACTGTGTTAGAAATTAAAATTTATTATATAGTTATGATATTATATATAGTTTTGACTATGTATTTCAGACTCCCCTGAAAGCACGTGGGGATTCCCAAATGTGCTCAGACCACATTTCAAGAACCATCATTCTATGCATTCCGTCCAAGGATGTGTCCTATTCATTACACTCACTGGCGATTTTAATAGCATATACACACGTGGAAAAGACACATAAAACACATTGGCAATGTGAGAATTTATTTTTCATATACCGTATTAATGCCTACATCAGGACCCTAGAATAGAAAGACCCCAATCAATTGCTATATGTTAGAGAGGATTCCTGTGCCAGTATTTGGGAATACAGGCACTATCCAGACTACAGGTTTTTACATTTCCTTTGTTCTTTGGAATCCAAAGGAATGTGTTTCTTTCACAAAATCTGGCTAACAGGAAGGTCTTACAATGATTCTTTTCCTGTGTGTATGACAAACCTTCACCTCTTGGTATGGGAAGGGCTGAGGGCTTGATGGACAACCTCCTAATTAGCTATTTACCAATTAGAGATGTCTTAGGATGCTCATGGAAGGAGTTGAACAATGAGCTTCCTAAAGTGTATATAGGTACCTGGGCTAGGAGAGTAGCAGGTTTTTTGATTATCAAGAGAATCACTGGACCAGATTAGGCTAGCTTGACTGGTCAATTAATAAATCATTTTATTAAGTAATAATTATTTTAAAATTAAGAAATTCTGCCTCTCAAGAATTTCACTTATCACAGCAAGTAAATGCCCAACCCTGAGCTGCCCACTCAAACATCGTACTGACCCTCCTCCCCACTCACAGTAAAAGAAATGGAAACAATCGCTTAGCCACTTACTCAGGAAAAAATGGTGCCTGCCCCTTGGGATGAGTGGGTGAGCGACCCTTTTCAAGCTGCTGACTTGGTGTTCACCCACCTGATTCAGAGGAGCAGAGAAAAAGGTATCTCTAGCTATAAAGTAAATCTGCCTCCCCCAGGGAGGGCAGCTGCAGAGAAAATAAAAAGTGAAGTGCCTTCGAGAACACGATGGCCAAAAAATTAATATTTTTAAATGTTAGTTATGTCTTGCCAGAGATATATGTTGAAACATTAGAGCAATGGTCAATATATTCACAGGATTTGAATGTTATAGCCCAGCTGAGCATGGATAAAATACACAATAATCTCTCCAAAATATACTGTCTGTTGCCATAAAGTTTAAGTGGTATGGAAACCAGCCAGTCTCAAAGATCTGAACTCCCTCCACCACTCATAAGTGGGGAGAGAGACATCACAGCCCAAATAGCTGCCCTGGGCTTGGCCTGGCATCATTTACTAATTAAGGAATTTGTATTCCCTGCCAGATGTTTTCAGCCAGACTGGGGATGACCTAGGGTTCAAAATGGGCAGACTCAAGGAGGCCATCTGGAGGTCACCAAGGACAGTTCTCCTAATAAATAACTTACTAATTACATTTAAATTTATATAGTACCTTATGTACATCATCTCTTTAGAATCACAGAACATTAGTCCTGGCAGGACTTTACCTGAGCCAAACCTTTTATATAGGAAAATTGAGAACCAGAACAGCTAATGTGGAATAAAGTTAGAATTCAAATACATGTCCTCTGGCCTCAACTCCAATGTCCATTACAGCTTAATCCTTACAATGACTTTGTCAGTCAATTATTCCACAAACATTTATTACATGTCTCCTATGAGCCGGACACTGTGCTAAGCACTGGGGTCCAAAGAAAGGTTTTCAAAAAGTTCCTGCTGTCAAGGAGCTCCCAATTTAGTGGTGCAGACAACATGCAAACAAGTACAAATAAGATATATACAGGATAAATTGGGAATTGCCTGAGAGGGAAGGCCCTAAGATTAAGGAGGGTTGGTAAAGGCTTCTTGGCAAAAGTAAGAAATAAATGGTTGAAAAATTATTTAGCTGACACTTGAAGAAAGCCAGGGAAGTTAGATGAGGAGGGAGAGAATTCTAATCACGAAAGATATCCATAGATTCAGGAGATAAGTGGGAGGAACAGAAAAGAGGCAAATGTCTCTAATCACAGTAAAATATGTAGTATAAGAATTAGTATCTACTTACTGATGAAGAAGGGGATGTTAAGTGGCACAATGGATATAGCACTGGGCTTGGAAATGGGAAGATTCATTTCCACGAGTTCAGATCTAGTCTCAGATACTTACTAGCTACATGACCACAGGTGAGTGATTTAACCATGTTTGCCTCAGTTTCCGTATCTGTAAAATGAGCTGGAAAAGGAAATGGGAAACCACTCCAGTATGTTTGGTTAAAAAAGAAGGGGGGATTACAAAGAGTTGGACACAACTGAACCAATCCAACAACAACAGATAAAGAAACTGAGATTCAGAGATGTAACCTGAGACTCAATTAAGTTCATTAATTAACTCAATTAAGCTAATACCAAGCAGAAAGTCTGGGAACTTCCCAGAAGGAGACAATGATTTGGTGAGTCTGCACTCTCACCATTTTGGTTCCCCCAAACAAAACAAGATTGGACTTCCTTTCCAGACCCAAGGAAATAAAGCATCTGCCATGTACTAAAGGAACACTTTCCCTGCCATGTATGCAAAAAAAAAGATCAAAAGCAATATAAGGACAAGTTTTGAAGTGTTTATTAGTGAAGATGAAACAGATCACTCACCTCCTGGTGGAGAAATAATAAATGCAGGAAAAAACATACATTTTTGGACACGGTTAATGTTGCAAATTTTTTGCTGGACTATATAGATAATTGGGCAGAGCAATCCAAGGTTTTTCTTGTTTTTCCTTTTTTTGGTGGGGTGAGATGGGGACAGATCCATCCAGTGCAGGCAAGGATCCATAAAGAAATAAGTCTATGGGCAGGAGAAGTCATTCACAGAGTCCAGGACCCTCAGACCTAACTCTGAGTCTGTGGGGAGAAGAGCAGTCAGGGTAAGAAGCAAACAAAGTCTCAGGCAGCCTACAAGGAGGTTTAAGGTGACTGAGGTTAACCTGGAACTAAGAAATCAATCCACATGGTATGTACGTAGCGTAGGTGGCGAGCCAGCTCCTTATTGCAGCCATGCTCTTCCAGAAGACTGAGCTTGTATGCTTCTCATCAATGTAAGTCACAGCAGCCATCGATGGGCAGAGCATCAGCTTCATATTGTCCTGGAATAAGTTGATTTGTATAGCACTGTTACTGAGGTTTAGAATAATGGTGCTGCATGTGTGGAACCAGATTCATAGGTAGGGAAGGCAAGCCAGCTCATCACCTTCTCTTGGAATAATGTTAGCACCAGCCATCAGCAAGTGCTCCCTTGTGTAATTGCAGAAACACTTGAGAAGAGTAATCATTTTGGTCAGTGGTGATGGAGAGCAGGGCATCATGTGGTAGGATTCTGAGCCACCTTGTTCCATGTACTGCAGACTATCCCCATCATTATACAGAAAGAACTAAGTGGAATCATTGAACAATTCACCTATACTATTATCCCAGACCTGGTATCCAAGGACATGCTTGTCTGAAGAGTCCAGCCATTCACTGACCCCAAAATGGGAGTGTAGGCAAGGTCCTCTGCCTCCTCTTGTCCCACCAGTCCTCGCTCAGAAGGCTTTGCTGCACTGAAGCAGAGCAGTTGCTGAAGCATGTCAGAGAGGTAGCAGCCAGCAGGTCCATTTGGTTCCTGAACTCTCACTTCTTCTTTTTCAGGGGCCATTCAGGGGCAGGACTCTCTATTCCTTTATTGAGAGCTGTGAGAGGCTTCCAGCCAACTGTAGATAAATATTGAAGGATTTTAGTTTTGTTTTCACTTAATTTGCTTGATTAGGAGGGAGCCTGTAGAAGGAACAGATTATTTTTTTAATATTTATCATTTGCAAAACTTAAAAATAAACTTGAAATATGTGTATATAAGTACGTGTGTGTGTGTATGTATGGCTAGATGTTAATAAAACCCATTGAATTCAATTCAGTAAGGCTGCTATGTGCCAGGAATAGTGAACGGGTGAAGGAACTGGAATTCAATTCAACAAATATTTATTAAACACTTAGCTTCTGGCAAGTATTTTACAGCTGAAGAAACTGAGACCCAAAATAATTAAGTAATGTGCCTGGTACATAGTAAATGCTTGTAGATTGATCAATGTGCCAGAGATAGGACTAGGAACCTTCTCTTACACTCATTTTACCCCATTCCACTGTGCAGTCCCATTTAGGTCATGAAAAATAATGAATGGGCATGCCCTAAATACATTAAACACAAGTTACATAAATGGAAAAGCCAGTGAAGGAAATGATTTATAAAGAATAGCTTCTTATTTTGATAGAGCATCTTTCTTCTAAGGAGTTCGAGCCCTTTTCAAACATCATCTCATAAATCCCCACTGATACAGGAAAGGAAGGAAAGAATGATTTTGTTCTCTCGGTTTGACAGATAGGCAAACAGAGTCACAGATGGCAAGACAGTTGGTAAACATAGAACACAACCCAGATTCAGGTGTCCTGATTCCCAGTCCAGCACTCTTATCTGTGAGACAACAAATCTTTTCCATTCCCCCAGGGTTCCCCTGTCTGTGCACCCCAATCAGAACTCGTGCAGGGAGACTTTCGGCTGGATTCCTTCAAAGTTCATAACCTCACTGATCTTCCACTGGGATTTCGAGAGAGAAAAAATTCTGAGGAAGCATTTAGGGGCGGGAAACAGTCATGGCAATTAATGCTTCTGGGTGTGCATTTTCCAGAAAGGCTGCCAATTCTTAGGATAGCATCTCAGCTAGTCTTCTAATTAGCCAAATACAAACAAACCCATCATTTGCGTTTTCTGCAGCTCATGAGAGCAAAGTCCTGCTGCTCATAGCTTGCAAAACAACCAGATGCAAGAATGAGCCAAGATACCTGCAGGAGGCCCAAGACTAATAACAGGGCAGAGGGATCCAAGGGAGAGGGCAAAATATGGGGAGGGGGGCAGTGGCTGGGAGCCTGCTGCAAGGAGAATAGAAGCAGGGAGAAGATTAGAATTGTACAGGAAGCCGCACACCCCCATGTACCCCTCTCCCCACCTCTCTCTGATGGAGAGCGATTCACTCACCTGGACTCCCGTCCCAAAGCACTGTGGAGGGAAATAAGGGAGGCAGGGGGCAGGAGGCAGTGGCTTTAGGAAGAGGAGCTTGCTGGCTTTGTAAGCACCCTCGGGCCACACATCGGGATAGCCAATTTTGTCCAAGTTTGTATGTATGTTATCAGAGTAATTGCAGAAACCAGATTGTGAAGCACTTGATAGGATGTCACTGCTCCTTCAAACGCGAAAGGAAGATACTCTGATAGTGACTGGCGAAGTCCCTCCCAGAGGTGATCCTGCTCATAGCCCTAGAAGGCCACTTGGGATTTAGGACTAGGAGGCAACTTAGAATTCATCTAGTCCAAACCAGCTTTCTCAGCAGCTGAAGAAGAAAAAGAAAAAGAAAAGAAAAGCAGTAATCAGTGGTAATCGGGTCTCTCCCTGAACATCTCACTTCCAAGCAAAGGCAGCTCGTCCTCTTACTGAGTTTGTTTGTTTCTTTAAACCCTTTCCTTCTGCCTTAGAAACAAGACCCTGCATTGGTTCCAAGACAGAAGAGCAGTAAGAGCTAGACAATGGGGGTTAAGTGACTTCCCCAGGGTCACACAGCTAGGAAGTGTCTGAGGTCACATTTGAACTCAGGACTTTCCATCTCCAGGCTTGGCTCTCTAGCCACTGAGCCACCTAGCTACTCCTTATTAATGAGTTTTTAAAATACTTATGTCTAGACAAATACACTCTCTTTATTACTTCCTTTTATTGACTCTAATTTTGCCATCTCAAGTAATAGAGTCCATCTGCTCTTTCCAAATGGCCAGCCTTGAAGATATTTAAAGAGAGTTATCAGGCTCCCCTAAGTCTACTATTCTAAATATCCCCTGGTTCCTCCAACCATTCCTCATATAACAGTTTGGAGTCATCTCACTAAACTGGCTGCCCTTCTCTGGATATTCCCCAGCATGAGGAAAGAGCGGGCGGTCTAGAGGACTTGTCTGTGACATTGGGGTGTCTATGTATGGCCTGGGCAAATTATTTCATCTCTCTGACCCTTGATTTACTCACTTGTCAAATGAGAATAATGCTAATTACATGACTTATAACACAAGATTATGGTAAACAGAGCAATCTGAAACCTTCAAGTGTTACATGCACTCCTGGACTCTGACATGATTTCATTCATGTAGAGGGATTCCCAGGGTACAAACTCCCTTTACTGAAGCAGACTGGCAACTCCTCTATAAAGAGCATCTTAAGAAGTTGACTGGGGTCCTGGGAGGTTTGCCCACAGTGAGTATGCATCAGAAGCAGGACTCTACCCCAAGATTGACCTCCTACCCACGGGGTTCAGTCATGATCAACACTTTGAAACCCCATTGAGGGTTTTCTGGGCAGAGGGGTTTTGTCATTCCTTCTCCAACTCATTTATGGATGAGGAAACTGAGGCAAACAGGGTTAAGCGTCTTGCCTGGGGTCACACAGCTAGTAAGTGTAGGAACCTGGGAAGATGAGTCTTCTCAATACCAGACTTGGTACTTTATTTGCAGCATTGCCTAGCTGCCCGTCCAAAATGCCTCTCAAACTGTTATTCTCTTAAAATGTAGTAAAATACAGAATACATGATCTGAAAAAGTCACCATTGAGGAGTGGGGAGCCCATTTCTCGGATTTCAAATGGACTTTCCACCATCATGGTTGGTTATTGTCCTTCGTACTCTAAGACGGTGATTCCCAAAGTGGGCACCACTGCCCCCTGGTGGGTGCTGCAGCGATCCAGAGGGAGCGGTGATGGCCACAGGTGCATTTATCTTTCCTATTAATTGCTATTAAATTTTTTTAAAAATTAATTTCCAGGAGGCTAAGTAATATTTTTTTCTGGAAAGGGGGTGGTAGGCCAAAAAAGTTTGGGAACCACTGCTCTAAGAGAACCAAAATGGCATCATTGTGTTGGGATCCATGTTGTTATAAGGAAAGGATAAGTTATAGTAAGAGAATATGGTCTGCAGAGGACAGATGCATGAGGAAAGATTCTAGAACATTGGAAGAGAAGGGTTGAGCTGGAACTCAGCAGCTGTTAGTCTCTCTCTGGGGGTTTGCTGACTGCAAGCACCTGGAAGGAGTTGTTGCCAAATACCTGGTGGAGTTCCTTTACCTGTCCTTGCTGCTACGACCTGTGTTTCCCTGGAAGACCATCCTAAGAGCCTGTCACTATCCTGTATCAACATCAAGCTATCAGCGAGCAGAGGTCTGAGTCCATCTGGGGTTCGGACCTTTCCCTGGGTCCCTGCCTGATCTGTTATAGACCAGGATCTCTAGTAACAACCAAGAGATGGGTTTAGTGCAGGATATTCAGAACAGGGACTGAGTTTACAGAATAGCTAGGAAAGAGTGATAAGAGGAGAAAATCAAATCTCTGAAGACCCTTCGTGAGAAGGCTTTGGATTCTGGGGTACTCCCCTCTCCCTCTCAACCTCTCCTTTTGGAAATAAATCTACACCCTTTTACTTACTGTGACTGAGTGGTCTGTGTGCTGGACCCTATAGACCAGGCTCTGACCTAGTCAGAGTTAACTGCTGGCCTTCAAACCACAGTATAAAACCCTTTTTACTGGCCCAAAGTAATTCATCTAATCCCATCTCCCAAAATGCCCCTGATACAATGTACTGTGTGTCCCACTGTGGCTGATCAGACCAATATGAGCTCAGAAAGCTCAACTCCAAGTCAGGCACAACCAATCCACGTGAGCATTTGAGATGGAGATGTCTCTAAATGTGTGCATCTCACGTTTCATTCCAACACCATCAAAGTCAAAAAGAGTGTCTAGAAGGGAGTGATGTCTCCAGATCTCTCCAGTCACTTTCCCAAGCAAGGAAAAGATGGCCCTTGGAATGGGGGGGGGGGGGCCGTCACTTTGGAAACTGATCTGCTTGGTATGGCAGTGAGCGAATGATCCCTACCCTGCCCTGGTGAAGCCAAAGGTCAAGAGTAGTCAACAGATCCTCTCCTGCACAGGCCTTCTGGATGCTTCCACCAAGAATAAAGACTTACTAGGCTATACTGTAGTTTAAGAACTTAACTCATTAGAATTTAAATTAGACTCTACATTGTGAGATCGGATTAATGATTTATCATTTTCATTGAGTATTTATCTATTATTCATTGCAAAAAGCAGATGGTGGGGTGGGGGGCATTCCTAAGTGCTTTGGGTCCCATAAAGGCTTAATTGGTGGAGGAAAGAGAAACTGAATAAAGCTTCAAGGCTCTTCCAGGAGGCCACACCCCCATAAGTACTAGGCACTGGGTTTTGCTGTTGTTGTTCAATTTTGTTGTTCATTTTTTGGGGGCGTGTACTACTCTTTCTGACATCATTTGGGATTTTCTTGGCAAAGATATTGGAGTGGTTTGCCTTTTCCTTCTCTGGCTCATTTTACAGATGAGGAAACTGAGGCAAACAGGTAAAATGACTTGCTCAGGGTCACCTGGCTAGTACATATCTTAGGCCAGATTTGAACTCTTCCTGACTCCAGGTCCAGCATTCTATCCACTGGGCCACAATCCAGGATTTCTGCATCCTATCCCTCTTAACAAAAATCCCAAGTTTACCCCAGCCCTGCCCTCTTTGTTTCCCCCCTCCCCTTTTTCTCCCTCCGAATAGGTTAACAGATTTGTAACCAGCAATGCTGGTAGTCAGGCTCAGAAGCTCAAAACAGGGTAAATGGGCAGAGAGTTCTTGGACCCTAGGGCACACGGCCAGGGGGAGAGAAACCATTCTACCATTTCACCCACAAAATGATAAGAAAATAGATTTTGAGCTAGAAGATATCTTAGAGGTCATCTAGTCCTACTTCTTCACTTTACAGATAAGTAAACTGAAGTCTTGCACAAGGTTCTATAGTTAATAAAAGGCAGAGCTAGGATTTAAGTCTAGGACTTGTAGTTTCAAAACTAGAACTCTTTGGGTTGAAGCTAGAGACTGCAAGAAACTAGCTCCCACCAGAATAGTTCCATGAGGCTCCCAGCTAGGGAAGGGAACAAGGCTCATCTGGGAAATGGAGGGGGAAATGGTCAACTGGCTATTTCTAATATCAGCAAATTTATTCTTGCTGACTAGGTGATAAGCTTAGTTGCTTCTGCCTCTTGAAGGAGTTCTAGTTCTATCAACACTCTGGTGCAAAATCCAAATCAACCCACCCACCCAAATCAACCTACATATTACCCAAATTTTGCTTTTCCTACCTTTCCATTCTCCAGGGTAGCTAAGATAATTCTCTGCACAGATCCTATTGGTTCTCTGCCCCATCCATGTCCTGGCTTGTCTGGCTCCATCTACCTTTCCTAGGCTGAGGCAAAGACAATCCCTTGTTTCCTACACTGACTCTCTGAAATCCAGTCATTGTTGGATACTGACCCTCTTCCTCCTTTGTTAACTTCTTTCCCAACGTCCTTCTCTTTATCTTCTAGTTCTACTCTCTTGTATTCTTATTTGACTTGCCTGTTGTCCCTGCAGGTTACCCACAGTACCTAGTGGTAGGAAACCACTTGTCTGGGGAGCATCACCTGAAAATTCTTCGGGCAGAGCTGCAAGATGATGCTGTGTATGAATGCCAGGCCATCCAAGCGGCCATCCGGTCACGCCCAGCCCGCATCACCGTTCTTGGTAAGATACTTTGGCCTTGAAAAATGGCAAGGATATGGATTGACTTCTAGGCAAAGCCAGTGGGTCAATAGAGAAAGAGCATTTGTTGAGATAGAGGTATCCCATCACATTGGGAAGGTGGGCCAACTAGCTAGGCAGACAATGTTCATAAACATTCAGTGGTTCTTGATTGTGTCTAGTATTTTAAAAAAAAAAACTTCTTTAATCTGGCATTCAATATCCTCAATCATATGGTTTTTAGCCTACCTTAGGAACTTCAATTAACATTACTCTCCTTCACATTCTCTACATTACGGTCAAACTAGACTCTGAGTTGTCCCCCAAACTCAGTGAATACCATTTCCCATCTCTCTACCCAAAGGCTCTTCCCTTAGAGTAGGATGCAATCCTAGCATGTCCAAAGCAGTTAAATGTCTTTCATTTGGGTATTCATATTCATAAGATCTGAAATGCTCTAAGTTGGAGCTCAACCCTCCCCCCATTTATGCGCTCCCAACTTTCAGCTATTCTATAAAGCTTTATGTCCATCTTTCAGAATCCTTCCATTCACCATAAATTCAGCTCAGATACCACCTCTTCTGGGAAGTTTCTTTGGTTCCTTTATCTTCTCCATTTCCCTTCAACTAAAAAAGTCCTCTCCCTCCTTGGATTTTCCTAGCTCTCTTTATCTATTCTCTCTCTAAACTCAACTATTCTCCACTTTGTCATATGTATCTGTGTACAGATATGACAGAATATAGCAGTAGTTCCCAAACTTTTTTGGCCTACCGCCCCCTTTCCAGAAAAAATATTACTTAGCGCCCCCTGGAAATTATGAAACCATTTATTGAACAGAATGTAATACAAAAAAAGTGTGGCCATCACCACAGCACCCACCAGAGGGAGGTGGTGCCCACTTTGGGAATCACTGGAATTTAGGCTCCTCAAAAGTGGGACACTAAGTCTTATTTTTCTCTCTGTATTCCCCAAGGCTGGTATATCTTAGGTGCTTAATAAATGTTTCTTGTATTGAACTTAAGCTTAAGCCTTAAAGCATTGCTGCTCCCTTCTTGCCCTTCACTTTCATTCTACCCTAACCTTTTTTTATATCATATAATATAATAATCATATAATAATAACCACTTTTAATAATGATAACCAACATTTCTATAGTACCTACTATTGTTGTGTGCAGATGCAAAGCATGGAATCCCTGCAAAGGTACAGGGAGAGCCTCACCCAGAATTCCAGGGGGCCCCCCTGGAGAACTTTGGGTGAGGGGCAGTTGAGAAGGGTTGAAGACAGTTTATTTATGGGATTGGATGTGAGCAGACACTCTGCTTGCTACTCCTGACTTGGGGATTCTCCTGAGAAACCATTGTAGCTTAAGCCAGTAGTTTCTACTCATAGGGTTAGCCTATTTGTCATTACTATTCTTCATTAATATAATTATATAATTACTTAGCGATTAGAGAGTAAAATATTTATCAATAGCAAGAGAGCCAGTTTTAGTTAAATGCTTCGAAGCTAAGTAATTATATAATTATATTAATGAAGAATAGTAATGACAAATAGGCTAACCCTATGAGTAGAAACTACTGGCTTAAGCTACAATGGTTTCTCAGGAGAATCCCCAAGTCAGGAGAAACAAGCAGAGTCCCTGCTCACATCCAATCCCACAAATAAACTGTCTTCAACCCTTCTCAACTGCCCTCACCCAAAGTTCTCCAGGGGGGTCCCCTGGAATTCTGGGTGAGGCTCTCCCTGTACCTTTGCAGGGATTCCATGCTTTGCATCTGCACACAACACTATGTGCTAGGCTCTGTACTAAGCACTTTATAAATATCATTTTATTTGATCCTTATACCCTGGGGAAGTAGGTACTGTTATTGTCCCCATTTTACAGTTGAAGAAACTAAGTGGGAGTGGGGGAGTTAAATTACTTGTCCAGGATCATATAGCTAGTAAGGGTGTAAGGCTGTATTTGAACCTCAGTCTTTCTGACCCCAGGTCTGTCACTCTATCCACTGTATCACTAGATGCCTCAACATTTTAAGATCTACAGAGCCCTTTCATGGCTCTAGTGAGATCCTAATCTTCCTGGGAAAGCAGTCACCCCTCCTTCATTCAGGCAAGCTTATATAGAAGCAGATTGGATGAACCAAACGAATGCATAAGGTTTGAAATTCTCTGTTAGGGCTCAGCCCACCATATTCATCCTTCAATTTTCAGCCAATCCATCAGTAATGTGCACATTACTCGTGCATCAAGCCTTGTAAATATTAATAATATTGTATATAATGGCTAGTGTTGAAATTGGAGTGAGGAAGCCCTAGATTCATAGCTCACCTTTAGTACTTACTTGCTCTTTACCTTTGGGCAAGCCACTAATCTGAGGCTCAGGCAACTTTCTAGGAATTATTTACTAAGTTATAGGTAGATTAGATAGATAGATAGATAGATAGATAGATAGATAGATAGATACATACATACATACATACATACATACATACATACATACATACATAGAATTATGTACTACGTTATAGATGGATCACAATCAAACTGCACTAACCAAATCATGGATGCCTGACATAATTGTTGTGATGCTTACATCAGACATTATAATTTTTCAACATATATTCCCATATATTCTCATTTAATCCTCATGGGAGACAGGAAGGTAGCACAGTGGATAGAGAGCCAGACCTAGAGCCAAGAGGATCTGAATTCAAATCTGGCATCAGATACTTAGTAGCTGTATGATCCTGGGCAAGTCACTTAACCCTGTTTGCCTCAGTTTCCTCATCTGTAAAATGAGCTAGAGAAAGAAATGGCAAACTATTCCAGTACCTTTGCCAAGAAAACCCCAAATGGGGTCACCAAGAGTCAACTGAAATGACTAAACTACAATCAATCCTCATGATAAGCTTGTCGTGCACATGTTGTAGATGAAAAAACTGAGGTTTAGAGATGTTAAGAGATTTGTCCAAAGTCATGTAACTACCGCATGGAGGTACCGAGATGAAAACTCAGATAATTTGAATCGGTCCATTGGTTTTTCCATTGTGCCACACTGCCTCTGTACACAGGAAAACAATATTAAGACCCCAGCATGAGATCAGGCATGTGATGCTCAAGCGAGAAAGATCACCGACTCTGCCTCCACCACCTGTGAGCCAGAGCCCACGTCCGACAGCAGGCTCAGCAGCCTGGGATGCTGCCTCCTTGTATGGGAAGACGAGGAGCGGCACGGCTGTTCAGAGATTAAATATTTAAGAGTTTTGTCACATTGTTTTCAGATCTACATGGCTAAACGCGCTGGGACAGATATTTCCAAACACTCCAGCAGACAGGCCCCTCAGGATCACTTACCAAGAGCCAAGATTCGCTTCTAGAACTGGGAAGGATGAGCCCCTAAGTAATCCTCGGAAATCACCTTTAACCTCTGATTTTCTTTTATGGCAAGGAAAGGGAACACTGAACAATGGGACCAAGAGGTAAAGGCTAAAGGAGCTAAAAATACAGATTGAAGGAAACAGCAAAGCAAGAAAAAGAGGGAATAAAGAAGCCTAGAAGGGGGCCTGTTAGTGCTCACAGAATTGGAGGGTTCCAAGGGTAGTAGAAGAAACCTTGAGAGGTTGTAGGACTTAGTGGAGACCATCTGGTCCATCCCTCTGACTCAGAACCTGACAAAGCTGTTCCAGAGAGATGAGATTCTGACATAATGCCTTCAAGAAATACTCTGACTTAGAAAGAGAAGGGAAGAGAGAAGGGGAGAGAAAAGAAAGTAGGAAAAAAGGGAAGGGAGGAAAGAGAAAAAAAGATGGGCTGTACCATGATATAGAGTTAACCAGCAAAAAAAAAAAAAAAAAAAAAAAAAAAAAAAAAATATNGGGAGGAAAGAGAAAAAAAGATGGGCTGTACCATGATATAGAGTTAACCAGCAAAAAAAAAAAAAAAAAAAAAAATATATATATATATATATATATATATATATATATATATATATTCAAAGAATCCTAAGAACTTAAGGAACCTAAAGCCTTTCCAGGATTGTGTGTGGTCTTTCCTTTCCTGTTGTCATTCAGTCATTCCAGTCTCATCTGACTCTTCATGACCCCAATTGGAGTTTTCTTAGCAAAGATACTGGGATGGTTTGCTATTTCCTTCTCTAGCTCATTTAACAGATGAGGAAACTGAGGCAAACAGAATTACATGACTGGTCCAGCTAGTGTCATTTATATCCAGCCCCACCCTTAGCCCTGCATAGGACAAGGACAGTACTTTATTCTGGAAAGGTGGAATAGTGTCCATTTCTTTTCATTTGGAAGGGCAAAAAGGTATCCACCCAGCCCCTGGCTGACTCCCCCCAACAAAGACTTTTGCTTTGCTATAACATCCCAGCTCTGGAAAGTGTCCTCTCAGATTCCCAGAGGGGACAACATTCCCTGCGTGCCAGGAATAGGAGAGCTTCCTCATTTAGTCTGTATTTGCCCGGGATAGATTTTTAATTAAATAAAGTAAGAGCATGATTAGAACCTGCAGAAAACGTGAGCATTGAATCAGATGGTATTCCAAGAAAATTGCAAAGCAAACACTTTGGCTGGAACCTCTGGAGGTCCCCAGAGGTCCTCCATCAAAGCACCAAGTGAGGAGGGCAAATACAAGAGATTATATAGCCAACAGATGTGTGTTGTTAAAATATGCATCTGCCAGCAGTGTATTTTGAGAAGCCAGAGGGCTAGCTTACAGAGCTGCTGAGGCTCTTGAGACAGCATGCGCACAGACCTCAGGCCTCCCCACCCTGGCAGCCAGGCCCAGAGTCAGAGACACATAAATTAGCATCCTCTTCCCAGCTCTCTGATGCGAACAGCCCAGCAGCAACTTTGAACACAGAATTTGCTTCACTGGGAGGCCGAGGGCAGAGAGAAGAAGAGAAAAGGGAGTAGAGCAGGGAGGGGAGGAAAAAAAGGGGAGAGGAGAGGAAAAGAGAGGAGAAGTGGGGAGAAGAGGAGAGGAGAGGAGAAGAGAGGAGAAGGGAGAAGAAAGGAGAAGGGAGAAGAGGGGAGGGTAAGGGATGGGGACAGGAGGGGAGAGGAGAGGAGAGAGGAGGAGGGGAGAGGAGAAGTGGGGAGAGAAAGAGAGAGGTGGAGAGGGGAGGAGGGGAGAAAAGAAGACAGGAGGGGAAAGATGGGGAGAGGAGAGATGGAAGGGGAGAAGAGAGGAGAGGAGAGGAAGGGAAGGGAGAGGAAGGCAAAGGAGATCCAGAAACTGAGCAGGCAAGACTGAATGGAGCTCTGGCTTCAGCCCTAGCCAAGGGCACAGAATCACAATCCATGGTCAGGCTACTTTGCCCATGAGTAAAATGCAGGGCAGTAGACTCTTTGGCTCCCATCACTCACTTTAGCTCGCCAAAGTTGTCCTTGTTCTGAACTCAGGATGTCTTGGAGGGAGACAATAGTGTATAGCAGAAAGATGACTGGAACTGGGGTCAGATAATGTGAGTTCAGATCCCAACTCTGTTCCCTATGTGACTTTGGGCCAGTGTCTTTTTCTGGACTTCAGTTTCCTTATCTATGAAATAAGGAATTGTTTGACTTTCTGACCTCAAAGGTCTCTTCCAGCACTAAGTGCTCTGCTGACTTACCTAAGGAAATGATTGGCTTTCTTGGCCAGTGGCCTTCCTTGTTCCCCACCAAGGAGAAGTCCCCATCCCTCTAAAATGCTCTCTGGCTAGTCCATCATCTCCAGTAAGGACAAAATGAGATGAAATGGCCTCAGAATGCGGGGTGAGTTCTTCTGGGGTTATTTCTCCAAAACGAGTATTATCCATCCTCAGAGTAAAGCCATTCAGCCTGTCGTAAGGCACTAGTCTGGTTTCCATATCTCTGGAGTGGTTTACAGTTAGGGTCTTGTTTGGACTATGGACTAGCAGACCTTCCTAGGTTCTTTCCTTCAGTTAGTAAGTCAACCGACATTCCTTAAATATTGACTATGGAGGCCTTGAGGTACTTCAGTGAATAAATAGCCAGACCTGGCATCAGAAATTCTGGGTTAAAATCTGGCTTCTGACACTTCCTAGCTGTGTGACCCTAGGCAAGTCACTTAACCCCAATTGCCTAGCCCTTACTGCTCTTCTGCTTTATATCAAAGACAGAGCATAAGGTTTGGGGGTTTTTAAGTATTAACTGTATTCCAAGCACTGCAATAAATACTGGGGATGCAAAGAAAGGGGTAAGCACAACTCCTGCCCTGAAGGAACTCACAGTCTAACTGGGTTCTGAGTTTCTAGGATCAACAACTGACTCTCTGCCATAAAAAAAAAAGACAAAACAGGAAAGGGAAGCTATCACTGAGGAGGAAAAAAGCCAAAACGAACATCCTCTCCATAAAGGAGGAAGCCCAGTGTGGGCCATCTTGCAGACCTCCTAAATGACCAGGCACCCCAGAGACTGTGTCGTCACGTACCCCTGGGGCGCCTGCAGTCGTGTGCATGAACAGACACACATGTGTAATACATGTAGAGGCACCACGTTGTCCACATGACACAGAAACACCTCCACGAGCCACAGGGAAGAAGCCCTCGCTGGTCCTAGCAAACTGAAAAGTCCTTCCCAGGCAAAGACAGCATCTCCTAACTCTGCATCCACAGGCTCGTCAGCCAGGGATGATGGGCACACATAAATGTTTGCCTGGACGTATTGGATCACTAATTATGATAAGAATATAATAGAGAGCATTAAGGTTTGCAAGATGTTTTACATACAGGACCACATTTGATCTTCACAACCAACCCATAAAAATAGAAGTCTATTTCATATTCCCATTTTGCGAGGGAGGAAGTTGAGATTGGAGTAATTCAGCCAGTAAATTGTCTCAGGCAGGATTTGAATGCAGGTCAACCCGAACCGGTACTCTGCACCACCCGGCTGCATCTACAAAAATGTCTCATTGAGGGGGCAGCTGAGTGGCTTCGTGGATTGAGAACCAGGCCTAGAGATGGGAGGTCCTAGGTTCAAATCTGGCCTCAGACACTTCCCAGCTGTGTGACCCTGGGCAAGTCACTTGACCCCCATTGCCCACCCTTACCACTCTTCCACCAAGGAGCCAATACACAGTACTGACTCCAAGACGTAAGGTAAGGGTTTAGAAAAAAAATATGTTATTGAGTCAGTCAATAAATTCTGGGGATACAGCAAAAGGGCAAAAGCCAGGCCCTGACCCCAAGGAGCTCACAAATTAATAGGTGTGGATGTATTGCTGTATTTATATAAAATATGCATGTATAGATACATATTCACGTGCCTGTGTATATAAATGTGAACATGTATGTGTATGTATACATACATAAGTGTGTTTTGTGAACACGTACATATTGGGATGGGTATATATTTGCAAATACCTATAAAGTAAATACCAGGTTAAATGCATCTACCCTGTTTCAGTGCCGGAGCCATAAGCCTGTCTTCTTGTTGCTACCAGAGAAGAGGAGTTTTAACTTGACTATCTTAACTCCCCAGCAGCACAGGAAACAGAGTTTGGGGAGTCTGGGAGAACACTGGTAGGAAATGGGTGGCAAGGATGTTGTATTAATTATTAAAATGTGGTTCATTTTCTCAGTCCCCTCTCTCCATCTGCCATTCCTCCCTGGCCATTCTAATATTAACTCTGCCTCCATGCAAGTCCCATTAGAAATAAAGCTTTCCTAAATCAACATGAATTATTTAATGATAGAGACTAAGTCAATTCAAATACAGAGAGCATCTGAATCTTCTTTTAAAGTGACATCCAGCCCCAGATGTCATCACTGGGGCCAAACAGATTCAAATTCAAATGTATCTTATCATTTGTTTATTTTTCAAGAAGAAGAGCTTCTTCTTTCTCTCTTACACCCTTTCCTTTGGCCCGAAAGTCATTTCAGCTAGAAGATGTCACCCGTCAGAATCCAGAGGGTGAGAACTTCTGCCCCCGTATCCACAACAGGAATTGTCAAGTCTATATTTATCAACCTCGTTGAACTTATTTCTTAATTTATTTATTTGTTTGTTATATTAAAGTTCCTAGATATCTCCCTTCCTCCCCATCCTGCACTAAAGAAGGCATCATTTGAGCAACAACAAAAAAAATGGTCATATAAAACTGTATCAAGTGTGTTTCTATTTATCACTTTTGGAGGTTCTTCAGACAATATTCTGTTGCTGTATGTAATATGCTCTTGGTTCTGTTCGTTTCACTCTTCATAATTTTATATAGATCTTTCCTTTTTTTTAATTAACCAGCTCATCATTTCTTACTACACTTATTGAACTTTTGAGGAGAATGAGGCCCAGAGAGGGAAGATAAGTTACTCAAGGTGATTCAGGAAGTCAGACCAGAGTTGAACCTATAATACAGAAGTTTTGTCTCAAAGAGCCCTTCTCTTCATTGAGAGCTCGCTCATCCTGATCATAATAATAATAATAGCAATTGACATTCACAAAGCTCTTAGCACTTAAAAGTTTGTAAAATGCTTGCCAGGAATTCTCATTCCTATCTATAGAAGGAAAATCCTATTTATAGAGGATTCCTGTCTATAGAGGAGGAAAATAAGCCTTCTAATGGACTTGTCCAGGTGGCCCCACCTTGGATCCTCTACTCCCCCTCACCTCCCCCTCTACCCCTGCCTCACAATTCCTCTGACTTAAAGAATGAACAAAGAGGGGTTGATGGATCAAGCATTTCAAAGTCAAGCTATAGGTGGAGAGTGGAAGAGATCTGGAAGATCTGCTAAAGAAAGGCAGAGATCTTAGAGCTCCAAATCACAAAAGAAGAAATCTTAGGAAGTAGAGGCAATAGAATCTGGAATCACCAGCAGCCGACCCTGGCTTCCCATTCATGGTCCTGTCACTACCTCCACTTGGAGGGAGATGAGGACACTGGCCATGAGACAGCTACCTGGCACTGGGGGTAGAATGAAGGACTTAAAGTTAGGAAGACCTGAGATCACCTTCCACCTCAGACCCTTAATTAGCTGTGTGACTCTGGTCAAGTCACTTAATCTGTCTCAGGCTCTGTTTTCTTATTTGTAAAATGGAGATAATAACAGCGCCGGCCACTCAGGGTTGTTGTAAGAATCAGATGAGGTAACTTGTGAAGTGCTTTGTGAGATAAAGTGCTATATAAATGCTAGCTATCGTTGTTATTGTTATTACCACTGCCAGAGATGCTGCTTCAGCAAATTGGCAGAAAAGCAGAATCTTAGAACTTAAATGCCCTTTCCAGGCACCCAGCTCCTACAGAGACAAGCAGAATTGATTTCCTTATCTCCTTATTAAGTGAATTTTGCCCAATCCTCTGGTCTGGTCAGAGGTGCCGGATCTCATTTGTACAGTAGATCTGTTTCCTGCCACATTCATTATGGCATAATCACTCCAAGTAGCAGCAATAAACGAGATGGTGACGGGAGGGAGAAGCAGGAGAAGTTCCCGCCTTGAAGGGGCGTTCAGTGTAGAGAGAGTGTTGGAGCTGTGCTACTGGCCCTGTCCAGCCTCTTCCCTTAGGACTTACTAAATATCTCCCTCTTACTTGTCCTCAACTATCCCTCTATGGCAGAAACAGCTCCCTTCTCTCCAGGGCCAAGTCAGAACCCCCTATTTGTAACCCAGATCAGTGCTCTCTTCCTCCAGGAAGACTTTGAACTTGGGTCTTTCTGACTCTAGGCTTGGCACTCTACCCAATGTGCCCCAGAACTGCTCCAACCTTGGATTACTATGACCATCTGCCTTTACCATACTCAAGTGTTACCACTAAAGGCAGATGGTCACAGTAACCCAAGGTTGGAGCAGTTCCGTGGCACATTGGGTAGAGTGCCAAGCCTAGAGTCAGAAAGACCTAAGTTCAAATCCATCCTTGGGCACATCCTAGCTGGATGACCCCAGGCAAGTCACTTAACCCTAATTGCCTCAGTTTCTTCATCTGGAAAATGAGCTGAGAAGAAATGGCAAGCCATTCCAGTATCTTTGCCAAGAAAATCCCAGATGGGATCACAAACATTTGGACACTGAATTGACTAACAAACCCAGGGTTGGAGCTAGATGAGGCATGGGTGGCAATGAGATAGGGCACTGGGAATTCAAAAATGGAGCATGCATAATTTAACTGTTAGATCATAGAAGAGAGATTATTAAAGGAAGACAGTGAGGCTAGAGCAGAGGTGGAAATATATGTCACAATGAAGACAAAAAATCATTTTAGGAATAATAGGGAAAAATGGAAAGAAAGAAGGTTCTGATCAAAGAGGGGGATTTTAGAGTTTTAGATAATGGTGGTATTTCAGTTATATGTGCTAGTTTCTGATGCGTAGGTTTAGCAGTGTTTGCTCTCTTACTCAGTAAACTCCACTGGCTCCCTATTACCTCTAGGATCAAATAGAAACTCTTCTGCCTGGCATTTACGTTTCTTCACAACCTGACTTCTTTCTTTCTTTTCATTCTTCTTACATGCTATTTCCTTCTGTGCCCTCTTTGGTCTTGCCCTACTCGACTACTTGTTATTCTTTATACATAACATTCCATCTCCTGTCTCCATGTCTTTATCTCCCATGCCTGAAATGTTTTCCTTCTTTACCTCTTAGAGCTCCTGAATTCCTTCAAGACTCAGCTCTCCTTCTGGAGGTCGCATTTCCCTGTTCCCCTTCCCTCCTAGCTGGTAATGTCTTCCCCATTAAGGTCCAACCTTGTATCTATTGTGTACGTTGCTTGTCTATAGAAGTAGCTAGGTGGTTCAGTGAAGCATGCTCTGGACCAGAAGTTGGGAAGACCGAAGTTCAAATATGGCCTCAGACTTGCTAGCTGTGTGGTCCTGGGCAAATCATTTAACTTCTGTCTGTTTTCAATAGTCCTTACCCTTAAGGAGCTTACCATTATAACGGTAACAGTGAAGGGAAGAGTAGATGCTGGGGCAGGAACTTGGGTGCCAACAGCTGCCATCTTGCCCATTCATGGCAGTAGGTTATGGGGCAATAGGATGAGAAGAGTTCCAAACCTAGTCCCTAGGAACAGTTTGAACTGGGGCATTCACTCTTCCTGGTCCATTGATGATGGGTGGTTCCCATTCCCTGGCTAGTAGCCATTGTTTTTCCTTTGTTCATGATGGCCGTGTTCAAGTATCTGAAGATCTGTCATTCGGAAAGGAGCTACCCTTGTCCTGGCCAATCCTGGGAGCAAAATAAGCAGCAATGAAAGGGAATTTCAGAGAGGTATATTTAAGCTTGGTGTCAGAGGAACCTTCCTCCTAATTGGAGCTTTCCAAAAAGTGAAAGAAGCTGCCTTAGGGGGAAGTAGGACACCAAAAATCTTCGAACATAAGATGAATGACCACTTACTGGATCGTACACCATAGGGTCATAGACTTAGAACTAGAAAGGACCTTAGAAGTCATCTGGTCCAACTCCTTCAATTAACAGGGAAGGAAAAGGAATTCAAGAAAAGTGAAGTGACTCCCCAAGGGTACAGAGGTAGCATGCAGCAAAGATGAGTCGAACCCAGATCCTCTGACTCCAAATCCAGTGTTCATGTCACAAAAGCCTGTTTTAAAGGGGATTTTTAATCAGGTCCAAGCTGAACGTGATGGCCTTCTGTGCCCTGGATTCTGTTGTCATTGGTGACACTAGCTAAAAGAACTTGGACCTAACCTCTCTAAAGTGTCAATCCTACCCTCTATAAAGTGGATATATAAGAACTCATACACTGTCTGTAGTATTGTGAATAAAGTGTTTGTCCCCCCCCCAGAATTATAAGAATGATAAACACTTTTATCCCCCCCTTATTATCTCTTTGTCCCCCCCCCCAGAATTATAAGAATGATAAAGAGATCATAGGGAAAAAGACTTGTACAAAAATATTTATAGCCGCGTTCTTTGTGGTGGCAAAAAACTGGAAAATGAGGAGATGCCCTTCAATTTGGGGAATGGCTGAACAAATTATGGTATCTGTTGGTGATGGAATACTATTGTGCTCAAAGGAATAATAAAGTGGAGGAATTCCATGTGAACTGGAAAGACCTCCAGGAACTGATGCAGAGTGAAAGGAGCAGATCCAGGAGAACATTGTACACAGAGACTGATACACTGTGGCACAATCGAATGTAATGGACTTCTCTGCTAGCAGCAATGCAATGATCCAGGACAACTATGAGGGACTTATGAGAAAGAACTCTATCCATATCCAGAGAAAGAACTATGGGAGTAAAAACACAGAAGAAAAACAACTGCTTGATCACATGGGGGATATGATTGGGGATGTAGACTCTAAGTGATCACCCTAATGCAAATATTAATAATATGAAACTAGGTCTTGATCAATGACACATGTAAATCCCAGTGGAATTGCACGTTGGCTATGGGAGAGGGGTGAGAGGGGGGAGGGAAAGAACATGAATCATGTAATCATGGGGGAAAAAATTCTTAATTAATTAAAATTTTGCAAATAAAAAATAATAATTCTGGGGGTAACAGAACAAACACATATCAAATACCTACTCTGTACCAGACACTGTACTAAGCACTTTATAGATATTATCTCATTTGATCCTTACAAAAAGCTTGTGCAAGAGATGCTAGTATTATCCCCACTTTACAGTTGAGGAAACTGAGACAAGCAAAGGTTAGGTGTCTAGACCAGAGGCACACAGCTAGGTAGAAAGTGAGACAGATTTGAACTCAAAGTCTTCCTGACTCTAGACTCAGCATTCTATCCACTGTACCATTTAGCTGCCTCTATAGAAATGTAAATAATTAAAAATCTACTCTAAATCTACCTAATTCAATGGTTATTATCCATTGGAAACTCTTCCCTAGCTTGAATAGTGGTATCTTTTGTCAGAATTAGACCATAAGCTCTTCAAGGACAGAGATGGTGTCATTTATGTGGTCTATACCCTAGGCTCAGTGTGACTTTGTTTACCCATCTTCTTCTTAGTGGCAATCACATAATGATGATGTTGATGACCATAAGAGAGCCCTGTGCTTCTCTGAGGCTTTTGGACTAAGACGGGGGAGGTAACTTTTAGAGCTCCGTCCTATGTACTCTTTCTCCTTTGTTCTGTCTCTGCCACAGGCTAAAGCTCATCCCTTATGACAAATTGTCTCCCAGACTCAGTTAATCTGCCATATTGCAGAAGCAGAAGCAAGGGTCTCCCCTGTTCTCCCTCCTCATTTTTCATCCTGTCCTACACCAGAATGGTGATGTGGTTTCTTCTTCTCTGAATTGGGGCCCATATATCAGAGCAGAAGCACGAGGCAGGGGGAAAGTCTAACTAACCAACAATAAGTGACTTTCCTCTGAAGCCCCCAAAAGGAGCCAAGATCTATCAGCTTTGGAGACATCCTCAGCTCTTTCCCCTAAGAGGAGGATTCAAGGATCCCAGTGGTCAGAGGGTTAAATATTCCATAGTGGGGATCTAGAGAAACAAGGAATTATCACACATGCCCTCCTCTGTTAAGGTCAGTTTTTCCTGTAGGTGAGTCTAATGTGGGAAAATCAGATCTTTTTCTTCCTAATTCATCTGAATTAGGCACTGAATACCTTGTCCTGTTTTAGGGATTTTGCACAATTCAGGGAAACCCTAGACCCTTTCTTTTTTCTGTTTAAACCCTTACTTTCTGTCTTAGTAACAATTCTAAGATAAGAAGGTAAGGGCTAGGCAAACAGGGTAACTTACCCAGGGTCACATAGCCAGAGAGTGTCTAAGTACAGATTTGAAACCTGATCCTCCTAACCTCAGCACCCCCCCCCATGCCACCTAGCTGCCCCAATAGACCGTATCTTGAAGAAACTTTTGTTCCCAGATGTGTGACCCTGGGCAAGTCACTTAACCCCAATTGCCTAGCCCTTACTGCTCTTCTCCCTTGGAACTGATACCTAGTATTGATTCAAAGACAGAAAGTAAGAGTTGTCTTTTTTTTAAGAGTTAAAATGATTTAAAAAAATTTTTTTTATTTTTAAAATTTTTCCACAGTTACATGATTCATGTTGTCTCCCTCCCCTCTTTCCTCCCCTTTCCTGGAGTTGACAAGCAATTCCACTGGGTTATACATATATTATCACTCAAAACCTATTTCCATATTATTTATTTTTGTAATAGAGTAATCTTTTAAAATCCAAACCCCAAATCATATACCCATATAAACAAGTGATAAATCATATGTTTTTCTTCTACTCCCACAGTTTTTCTCTCTAGATGTGGATAACATTCTTTCTCATAAGTCCCTCAGAACTGTAGTGAGGGTTTTTTAAAAAAAGAAAGAAAAGGAAAGAGATGTGTGTTCCTGTGGTCCCAAAGCTCAGGGATCCTGCAGTGGTGCTTGGACCAAATGTGGCCTATCTGATCCTAAGGTGTGGCCTAACAAAAATTTTAATGAAAGAAATTTTAGCCTTAATTTACTAGGACACAAGAGCCTCTACATACTTCCCTGCCTTCCCTGAAGAGGATCTCGGGCAAAATTGCCACACTTTTCTAATGTGGCAGGGAAAAAAAAAGAACCTGGGTTTGGGTTCTGAATCTATTTTTTACCTCCCTTGACAGTAGCCTTGAATAACCTACTTAAACGTTCTTGACCTCGGTTTCCTCACCTGTAAAACAAGGGCTTAGATTATCCGTGAGGTTTGTTCCGGTTCTAAATCCTACGATCCTGGTGTACCTTGGGGATCTCAAGTAAGCATATGGTTTTTTGCAAAGCAGTTTTGCACACGTGTTTCTACATATATGCACAAGTAAAAGAGCACATGAAGAACCACTCACCCAGCAAGAGGAGAGCCCACGTGCCAGCCTCGCATCTTCTCTTGGTGAGTCTCACTGATGCAGAATTGTGGATGCCCCAGCGGCGGGGAGACACATGAGCTCTCCATCTAAGAACTGTTAAGAACTTAGTGAGCTGTTAGGGAGGGACCTGACAGAAGTATTGACTCTCCCCTTGTCAGCCAATAGAGAAGAATGAGATGTTTGAAGCATGACACCACCAGCATGAGAGCCTTTGCTTTGGTATTGATCCCCCTAAAGAAAAATGCAACTCAGTGAGCAAGAAGAGCTGCAAAAAAAAAAATGAGAAGGAAGGGCCAAGTAGCAACGTTCCTAAAGATCCAGGAGCACATTGCCTACTTCTGAGAAGTGGTAAGGTAGAAGAGAAAAAAGAAGACACCAAATCTAAAACATGGGTTCAAGAATAATCACTGGGATTTATCATCAGGAATTCAGATCTTACCTCAGAATCTATGACCCTGTGTGACCTTGTACAAATTGCTTAATTTCTTGCCCTTCGTTTCCTCATCCATAAAATGCGAATAATAATAGCACCTACCTCACAGGCACATTGGGAGCATCAGACGATGATGTAAAATAAATAACAGAGGTCAAGTATATTGCATGACTTAAGACATCATATAAAAATTAGCTATTCGTATTAGAAGACCTAGGTTAAAGACCCAAACTGACCTCCAACATGAAAAATTAAGTTTCCTCATCCACAAAACAGGAATGATAATAGTGGGACTAGCTATAATTCAGAGAACGAGGTCGAGGAGCAAGTAGAATAATGTATATGAACTGATTTTTTTTTTAACCGTAACTGTAAAGTTCTATATAAATGTGAGCTATGAGGATACTGATTTCCCAAACATCTTGGGTTTCCAATATAGAGCCTTCCCGCCCCCCACTGGAGTCATTTGAAATATGCCTCTGGTTTGGGCCCACAGAGGCTGGTGGACAGGGAGGGAAACCTCCAGTGGCTAAAAATATCCCCTGGTTTACTGGCTCTGACCTCAGCCTGGTCCTGAGCAGAGGGTTTCATGGCAAATTATGGATTTAAAACTGGCAATGAATCTCCATTACAGCATGAAATGAGAAAGGAAAATGCCACTACATGGAAGCCTTCCCCTGGGTAGCAGCAAGGCAAAGGAAGAGAGTTGTGTTAGGAGGAAATCAAGAGGGAGAAGCAGACAGAGCACTGAAGCCAAAGGAGAGACAGAAAGAGATGTAGAGGTAAGGAGGAAGCCCAGGAGCTGGCAGTCATCCCCTCAGCCCACTATATCACACATCAGCAGGCAGAAGACAGAGGAATCCATTTGCCAGGGGCTCTAATCAAGTCTCGGGGCTCTTGTTGTGGTTTTTCTGCAACCAAAACCTTTGTGTCTACATTCAGATGTAGGAACAGACCAAGCACTGCTTGGTCCTGTGGAGTTGGGACTGGGGTGAAACAGACACTGCCTGCTCTCTGGACAAAAGTGGAGACTGCCCAGCCGCTCCAGAGACAGGGACAGCACGCTCTGGGAGCCAGAGTGGTCACAAGAGGGCAGGCGGCAGGAGCTGGTATTCTCTGGTGCCCCATGTTTGTAAGGACATAACCCAAGAGGGAAAGAAGCACCCGCACCACTGAAACTGGACCGTCTTTAGGGCTAGGCCTCTCTTTTTAATTAGCTCAAACTCCAGGTTTATGGAGGTAATAGACTCTGTTGGAGCTGCCACCAGTTTTCCTCCTCCCTCCCATTCCCTTTCTTCCTTTTCCTCTCCCTCCTCCTTGTCTTTGTCTTCATCTTCCTGCTCTTCCTCCCCTCCTCCTCCTTCTTTATTCTTCTTCTTCTCCCTTGTCTTTTTCCTTCTCCTTCTCCTCCTCCTCCTTCTTCTACTCTTCCTGCTCTTCTTCATTTTCTTCTTCTTCTTCATTTTCTCCCCCTCCTTCTACTTTTCCTCCTCTTTTTCATTTTCTTCTCCTCATCCTCCTCCTCTTTCTCCTTTTTCTTCTCCTCCTTCTATCCTTCTCCTTCTGCACTTCCTCCTCTTCTTCTTTTCTCCTCCTCCTCCTACTCTTCCTCCTTTTCTTCATTTTCATCTTCTCCTCCTTCTACACTTCCTCCTCTTCTTTTTCATTTTCTTCCTCCTCTTGCTTCTTCTCCTTTTTCATACATATACCTCGCATAGGCATACAAACACATATACTCTCCTTTCTTGCCCAAGTGAAGAATTAAAAGGCTTCTTCCCCTAAAAAAAACCTTAGAAATCATAGGCTTGAAACAAAGCTTTATTATGAAATTAAGGAAGAAAGACACATCAAACAACAGTAGGTACAAAAATAATCAAGTTTTGCCAAGGTATAGAATTGTTGGTTCATTTGGTCCTGTCTCACCATGTCTTCCCACATGAGACAAAGCAGCCCCCTTAACTTCTCTAAATCCTCTTTCCTCCCCTTTATAAAAGGGGGCAGGAAACAAAAGGTTGGAGCAGATTTCATTGGACCTCTCAAAGCATGAGGGAAATGGATGATTCAAAGTGATGAGAATTTTGGAAAAGAAACACCCAATAACCTCTCTCAATAAGGAAATATACATCAAAGTATTTGGGAGATATCCAGGGATCCCTCCCATCCCCTGCCCCAAAAGGGGAGACAAAAAGCTATTTCCTTACTCTCCAAAACAGTAAAAGTGAAATTCCAGCAGGCTTTAGTGCCAGAACCCTCTTCCTATCACTATGAAGCCACACTTCACAGTCTAGTACGCTTGAGGCAGCTAGATGGCATAGTGCAGAGTGCCGGATTTGTAATCTAGTAGACCTGAGTTCTAAACCTGCCTCAGACATTTACTAGCAAGTCACTATGGGCCTCAATTTCCTCACCTGTAAAATCAGAACATTAGATTCAGGAGCCTTTTAGGTCCTTTCCAGCACGAAATAAATGATCCTATAACTTACCCTCACAGGGTTGTTACGAAAATAAAATAAGATTATGTATCCAAAAGACTTTTAAACTATAAAATACTATATCTCTGTCAATTATTTTTAATAAATGGGCTAAAAAGGCAGGATATGGATAGGCAGTATGTCCTTGCAAATAGTTAACAATTAGCTCTCCAGAAAAGAAAAATGTGTGCAGGGCATACTTTTTAAGTTTAATGTGCATTATTAACATTTTCTCCATCATTTTCTTACGTCTAGATTGACAGTCAACAAACAATAAATCAGTTTCCTAAGTGTAAATGCTCACACTGGAAATTTAACAATATGCTCTCTATCTCCAGCATACTTCCTGGGGATAGGGATAGGGACAAGATTGGACTAGAGATTTCATTAGCATAGGGAACTCCTAGGTGAGGAAATTCCTCTACTAATACACATAAGCAACCTTTTCTGCAATGTAGAGATGTGCCTAAAGCATTGAAAAGTTAGTGACTTGGGGATAGTTAGGTGGCTCTGTGGATTGAGAGCCAGGCCTAGAGATGAGAGGTCCTGGGTTCAAATGTGACCTCAGATACTTTCTAGCTGCATGACCCTGGGCAAGTCACTTACCCCCCATTGCCTAGTGCTTATTTCTCTTCTGCCTTGGAACCAATACTTATTCTAAGATAGAAAGTAAGGATTTAAGGGGAAAAGTTAGTGACTTGTTCAGGGCCTTAGAGCCAGGAGACCTGAAATCAGATCTTTCTGCGTTTGAGGCCAGTTCTTTATCCACTCTGTAAGTGGGTCAATATAATCCAGCATATGGGAAGCAGTATATATTTCAGTGCTATTGCAACCAACATAACCTTGAGGTGCCACGACTATATTTATGGCTCAAACCTTTCTCCAGTTGGACAACAGTATGAATTAAACATTTAATGTGTACATAAATTTTTATTAGACGCTGAAGAAATGCAGAGAAAAGAAGAAACATTATCCCTGCTCTTGGGGAGCTTACAATCAAATGAGAGAAAATGAGAGAGAAGGCCCTTGCTCTTGAAAAAAAATAGGCCCCAGACAGGCATACTGTGAATAACATTGTCCTGATCAAGATTTTTTGGCAATAACATCTATTCTATATTATATTATATTATATTATATTATATTATATTATATTATATTATATTATATTATATTATATTATATGTCTAAACCCCAATGTGAAGACATGAAACTCTCTGGCACCCTTTGGCTGATTGCCCACTCATGACATTGCTCCTATGAAAACAACTGCCCTCTGTAGTGTTGTTTCACCTAGCTAGCTTTCTCAAGAGCAATTAATGATGTCAGTTTAATTGACAGGACTACAGATGGTTAGCCTGGGAAAGAAAAGACTTGGGGGAGACATTGTAAACATATCCAAATCCTTAAAAGGTGGGGAGGAATTAAGCACTCTCTGTTGATTTAGGGAAGAAAGCTAGGATCAATGAATGAAAGTTACTGGGAAAATTATTGAAACAAAATAAGGAGGAATTTTCTAGAAACTGGAGCACATTATAAATATTATTCCATTTGATTCTCATGACTACTTTATGAGGTAGGTGCTATTATAATCTTCATTTTATGGGGAAACTGAGGCAAACAGAGTTTGCCCAAGATTAGACTACTAAGTAGTTGAAGTGGGATTTAAACTCAAGGTCTTCCTGACTCCAGGCTCACCATTTTACCCACTGTACCACCCAGTTATTCCAAATCTTATTATTATACATCTAGAGTTGGAAGGAGTCTCAAAAGCCATCTAGTCAAACCCCCTCATTTTGCAAACAAGAAAACTAAAGCCCAGACGGGCAGGCTCGTGATGTTTCTAAACAGAGGACAATGCAGTTGATTAAATTCATGCTGGAGGAACCATGTGGAGCTTTGGTTGGGGAAGGATAAATGTCCCCATTGCCCAAATCCCCAACTGGAAAATTGAGTTAGCCAATGGGATATAGTCCTCTATCCCAAAGGGAGCCATTCCTATGAAGGAACAAAGTGCCCTTGTGAGTTTAGAAGAGAGTTGGAATTGGGTCAAATTAAGCATTTAGTGATGACAAATTTGCATGGTTTCAGTAGATTTTTGTAGTGTCCTTCCCCAGATGCCCTCACAGGATGTGTAATAGAAAGAGCTGAGACAGAATAAGAGATGGAGAAAATCAGGTAGAGACAGAAGAGGAGACAGACAGACAGGGCCAGAAAGAACTTGGGACGTCCTAACCTACTCAGAGAGCCAGAAATCAGCCAGATGCTGGCAGCCAGTGCAAACCTGGCTGAATGTGGGAGAGGTTTTCAAATATATCTAGAGCAGTGATTCCCAAAGTGGGTGCCACCGCCCCCTAGTGGGTGCTGCAGTGATCCAGGGGAGGCGGTGATGGCCACAGGTGCATTTATCTTTCCTATTAATTGCTATTAAAATTTTTTAAAAATTAATTTCCAGGGGCACTAAGTAATATTTTTTTCTGGAAAGGGGGCAGTAGGCCAAAAAAGTTTGGGAACCACTGATCTAGAGGCTAAACCCAAAGAACCAAGAGGTGGGCTGAACCAGGGTCCAGCAAAGAAGGTTCCTGGGACAAAGAACTAAAGTCCCAGGGAGAACAGGAGATAGCTATGGAGTTTCAGGAGAACATGACCAATGCCATGAGATCTCATGAGAGAGTTTAGGGAAATCTAGCTAGAACTAGCAAGTTTAAAATCCTTATAGTCAAAACACAAGGCAGATAATTTTGGTAGCATCTTGGGTGGCTCTTTTTATTTAAAGAAGTTGTAATTTGCTCTCCCCTTGTAAATAAAAATCCTTGCCCCTCTCACTGCATGTTGGCTGGTAGGGGCCTTGGAAAAGGAGAAATATATTCCCCACTCAAAAATGTTTTAATGCCCTGACTTCATGCCAAAAAAGACAGAAAAAGACCATCATGAAGATAGGTTTTGAGTTGTGTGCCCAGGAAAGTGAGGAGTTATGGAATAATAGAACTAAGAAAGAGGTTACAAATTAACTGTGATGAGAAAACAGATCAGAGAAGGAATGTGATTTAATTCTGGTCACACTGATGATGCCAAAGTCAGGGCATATTTCAAAATCTTCTGACTATTCGTCTGATGTTTTTTCCCCTTTGCCATTGATTCTAAGGATCAAGTCACTGGAAAGGGTCTCAGTAAAGCCTGAGAAGGGAAGGGAATGGAATAACCATTTATAAAGTGCCTTCTATGTTCAGGCTCTGTGCTACAAATATGATCTTATTGGATTCCCTAGGAGATAGTTGGGTGCTATTATTATCATCCCCATTTACACTTGAGGAAACTGAGGCAAACAAAAGTTAAGTGACTCACCCAGGGTTACACAGTTAGTAAATGCCTGAGGATGGTTTTGAACTCAGGTCTTCCTGTCTCCAGGTCTAGCATTCTCCACCCTCTTTCCTAGAAGGAGATTGGCTATTCAGTATGCCACACAACACTGATTGAGGAGGGATTGTTCTCCCTTTTGAGATAGGTCTAGATACAATCCCTGCCCCAGAGAGCCCATAGATTCTATGAGGTCCCAGAATAGGCACTGGTAGCTCCCTTGAGCCCTCAGTGTACACCCTCAGAGGAGGCAGCACAGCTCTATGTCCGAATGGCAAGTCAGGGTCTGACCTCATGAAGGGTGTCAGCATTTGACAAAATAGGACCTCAGAGCTTTAGAGTCTCCGCTCAGATGCACTCACTCTCCACCTCTACATCAGAAGCTAGTGTCCCCAGATCAACAATACCCATTTTCCATTCCATTAAGTCTCATTATCTGGGGATTGATGGCTTGCTTCTCTTCCAGCCACACTGGGCCCTCTCAATTATTCTGGTCCAATCCATGAGTGTTTACCTTTGAGGGAGGTTCATAGGAACCCACAAATCTACATAGCTATTTTCCTCTCTCCAAAATAAATAAATAAGCCTGTAGCCCAGAGAGGCTGGCTTCCAAAAAACTGTCACATTTTCACAAGTCGATCAAGGTGTTTGCAAATGTTTATATAAAAGCAAGAGCTTTCCATATGCAAATATGTCAAGAATTACATTGGCAGCTGAGAAGGCACCGGGTGCCAGAAATACGGCTGGAATCACAGATGTGGCAGCAAGGAAGCAGGGGGAAGCCCTGCTGGACATGGTGCCCAATTGCCCAAGAAGGGCAAAAGGTTAGGTCTAGATGCACCACCCATGTGCATGCCCATGCCCTTGACTGCTGAGATGGGAGAATGCCTGGAATTTCTTACCCTCTAACCACCCTCTTATCTTCTGCTAGAGAGGAGGTCCCTGTTTAATAGATGGGATTAACTGAAGTCTTGGGAGAGAAACAGGGAAGGCTATACAGAGGCCAAGGAGGCAGAACTAAACCCTGATCCTTAACCATCAGGATAGGGAGAACTTAGAGCAGGGATGGGGGTCACCAAGGTATGATATCCTAGACCCCTCCTAGGATGCAGATCTCTATGAGGGACAATGTGGTATAGTGAGTAAAGCCTTGGACCTGGACTTAGGAAGGAGTTCAAATCTTGTCTGGGATCCTTTGCTATCTCTTTGACCTGGACAAGTCACTTATTTCATCTGTAAAATGAGAGGGTCGGACTTACTGAGCTCTAAGGTCCCTTCCATCTCTAAATCTATCTGGGACTCCTCATTCTTTCCCATTCTAGAGAAGCTCCTCAGAGCAGCTCTTTGAGGACCTTGATAACAGGTCTGGAAGGGATCTAAGAACATCTAACCCAATCCCTTCATTTTACGAATGAGGGGAAATGGAGGGGCTGGAGGACTAACATGACTTGCCCAAATCAATGGCAGAGCCAGACAAAAACCAGGTCCCCTGCTGCCCAATCTATGCTTGTTCCAGTTTGCCCCAGTGCCTCCTAATCAAAGTGTGGCATCAGTTCCTGCCCACTCTCCAACCACGTACAGTGACCCTACTGGACATGGGATTTGACCTTGATCTTTCTCTGAGAGACCTGGAGCTTCCTCCATTTCCACCTTGGTTCTGCCCTCAGAATTGTGGCACATTATTCCAGTAGCCTCTGTATTGTCCCTGGGTCCCTCTGCATTGTCCTCTCCAGCTCTCTAAGTTTATTCTGTTGGCATCTTTTTAAATCTTTGAACCATCAAGAATGATCACCATCCCCTAACTGGGTTCGGGTACTCTGCACACAAATGGAATTGCTATTTTAAGGTGGTTGGGATAGAGAAACAATGGATTTAGAGTTCTGGGTTTGAATCTTTATTTTGCCATTTATTACCTATATTACCCTAGGAGAATTGCTCCTTGAGTGATATGTGAAAAAGTGATTGATTTTTGGAAGCCAGCCTATCTGGGCTATGGGCTTATTTACTCATTTTTGTGTGTGTGTGTGTGTGTGTGTGTGTGTGTGTGTGAGAGAGAGAGAGAGAGAGAGAGAGACAGACAGACAGACAGACAGACAGACAGACAGACAGACAGACAGATAGCCCTATGTAAGTTTGTGGGCATCTATGAACTTCGTCCTAAAGTAAACACTCTTAGATAGGGCCAGAAAAATCGAGAAGCTCCAATGTGGAATTAAGGAGGGAAGCAAGCAGTCAATCCCCAGATAATGAGATTTAAAAGAACGGAAAAGGGACTCTGCTGATCTGGGGTGCTAGCTTCTGAAATGGAAGTGGAGAATGGGTTCAATTGAGCACGGACTCTAAAGCTGCAAGGTCCTATCTTGTAGAAAATTTAATTATATAACTTCTCTAGAGCTCAACTTACTCATCTACTTAATAAAAAAATACTGGATGATTTCCAAGTTCCCTTCCAGCTTGAAATATTACAATTCTACAAATGGAATGATCAGGAATACAGAGATGTTCCTTCTGTTTCTAGCTGGTGCTGCTCTGGCCCAGGCAGAGTAATGGTCCAGGGTAATGGAGAGACTTGAAGTCAAGGAAGAACTAAATTCAAATTCCACCACAAATACTACTAGCTTCATGATCCTGGGCAAGTCACTTACCCTCTCTCAGCCTCAGTTTCTTCATCTATAAAATTAGGATAATGGTTACACTGTTTTTACCGTTGTGTCCATTCCTAATACCAACACTATGGCTGCCTTTCCCTCCCTCTCTTTCCCATTCTCTTAGACCTGGACTCCACGCATTTCTAAACCTCCCCCTGCTATTTCTGCTGCCCTCTTCCTCCAGGAAAAAAAAAAAAAGAAAAGAAAACAAGTTTATCTACCTGGGAGAAGGCAAGCCTTTGGCTTTTATCCATGCAGTAATCTTATCAGAACTGGTTCAGGTGGCAAGAGTGAGGGAAAAAAATAATTAAGGGAGAGACAGGTGAAATGTTGACGTGGTTATTACTTAAGTACCTCTAAGCTCTTAGTTTATGTTTTTACAATGGTGACACACTACAAGGGGAAGCTCAGCTGGGCCGATTATCTAAGCCACACACCCGCTCACCCCACCTCTCCACCACCCATAAATCTTATTAAACGGGTTCCGTTGGCAAGACAGAAAAATAATTAAGGCGAAGGTGGGTGAAATGTTGATGTTATTACTGTAATGCAGCAGACTGTTTAGTTTCTACACCGATGAAATGCAACCAGGGGGAAATCAGTTTTAAAGATTACCTTTCCAAAGATGTAAATAGGTAAGGCCAAAAGCAGGGACTCAATGAAAGAAACTGCATCAAACTAGGAAACATTTCAAAGTCGGTGCCAGTCTCTTAGGGGCTTTTAAGACCACAATTTACCTTTTGACTGCATTCTATTTTCTCCCAAATCCTTTATTTCCCACTTATTTACTGACTGGAGACAAGGCACCAAAAAGAAAAAAAGAAGGAAAAAAAAGAAAAGGAGTGATTCTCTAGCCGCTGGTCTAAAAAATCTATAGAAGGAAATGATTCTCTAGAGGGAGGTTTTTTAGCTCTCACTATGAACCAGCTTTTAATTGAATCACTTTCTCCTCTGAAATGTTGCCTTCTGGAACTGTCACAGGTCCTCACCTCCTTCCACCAGAGATGTACCCACCCTAGTCCTCGCCTCATGACCTGAGAAGGGCATCCTTGACCTGCTCACACACCAGGTCAAGCACTAGATGCTTACAAAGCCTCACCTTTCTTGCTTGGAGGGATCCTCCTGGTGCCAGGCCCTTGGGTACACTAGATGACGATGGGGACAATTCTATTCACTCTATCTTAATGATTCAAGTATTGACAAGACATCTAGTCCATCTCCAGCACCATCTTGTTTTTGTTATTGTTCAATCATTTCAGGCCTAGCCACTCCATTTAGAGTTTTCTTGGCAAAGATACTGGAGTGGTTTGTCATTTCCTTCTCTGGCAGATTAAAGCAAACAGAGGTAAAAGCACTTGCTGAGGGTCACTCAGCTAATAAGCATCTGAAGCCAGATTTGAACTCAGAAAGATGAGTCTATCCACTGTGCTACCTAGCTGCTCTAGCTCCCACTTATAGATGAGGAAACTGAGGATGGAGAGGGAAACGACTTGTCCCCAGAACACATAAATGTGAGGTTCAAGATTCAAATCTAGGTGTTATATTTGGTGCTTTTTCCCTTACACTGCACCACGCCAGGGTGACTGGTCCTTGCTTCTCAGGGGTTTATAGTAGAAAAGACCATCATGCTTATCTACATTGCATGTAGATAAGACTAATACACAGAAAAAAGAGAATTATTTTTTTCAAGAGTATCACCTAGTGCTTTTATACATTCTGTACTTTGTAGAAAAACACTAGTAGAGTTCTATGAAGAGGCCTGGGGGAACTCTCAGAATTCTATGGCTCCCACAAGCCTCAGAGCCGTCTGTTCAGTCTGGGCCTTGGAGAACTATCCAGGCTCTTCTTTGATTCTTGCTCTCTGATCAGCCCTCATGGCTTGACCTATCACAGCATCCTCAATTCTCATTTTTCTGTCTTGTCCCTCTTCTACCTATCCCTCTTTCCCCATCCCTGAATTGATCCACTTTGGAAGGTTAGCAAAGGTTTTATTTACAAAGAAATAACTAAATTTATACCAGATGCTTCAGAAACAAAAATGTAGCTCGTTCTGAAACAAACTGATAAGTCTATCTGGCCTTTGCTAAACTTCTTTTTTTGAATTTTTTGTTGTCATGTAAAACACACTTCCAAATTGGTCATTGTTGTCAGAGCACATTCATACATAACCAAAACCCCCAAATAAACCCATAAACACACTGTGAAAAGATGACTCCAACAGTTCTTTCTCTGGAGGTGGATAGCATTCCCCCTTGTAAGTCTTTCAGGATTGTCCCGGGTCATTGCATTGCTGAGAATATTGCTAAATTTCTTCATCCAAGCTGATTTCATCCTAAACTCTCTATGGCAGTGGTCCCAGCTACTGGGAAGCTCTATAACCTGTCTGTGGAAGGAGAAATGTGTGTGTCTGTCTTTCTGTCTCCTTCTCTCTCAATCTCCCTCTGTCTGTCTCTCTCCCTTAGGCTTTTGTTTAAACTCCTTCATCATGTGCATCTCTGAGAGAGAGAAAGAAAGGAAGGGAGAAAGAAGAAGCTCATAATGAGCACTTTACCTTCTTAATAAATCTCATCCATGAATCAGCAACAGTCTAATGCCCTGTCAGGAGATTTTAAAAAAAATACCTGTCAAGTATCTGTGGTTATGTAAGTCCTCCACCCAAAGTATCATTTTGTGAAAACATTAGAAATAGATGAGATCCATGTGGACCAGAGTTGTCAGGAAAGACTTCATAGAACAAGAAAGATTTGAGATGGGCCCTGAAGGAGGGTTGGAATTTAGACAAGACGATCAGTTCTATGAAGGGCAGAGGAAGGGAAAGTCCCTTTTCTGCAAACTCCTACTTCCATTCTTGATAGAAAAAAGGTTAATTTCTTGTCTCTGGGTTTTCATAGCTCAGAGATTTAAAGCTGGAGGAGCCCTAGAGTAGAGATCATTGCATCCAACTCTCTTCTTTAATGGATGAGAAATGGAAAGAGACTGGAATTCAGGTCTTCTTGACTCCAAATTCAGAGCTCTCTCCACTGCCCCATATCTCCTCTCCTAGTCCTGCCTATTAAGGTCTTGTGTAATTAGAAAAAAATCTTAAACCCTTGGACTCCATCTCCCAGAATTCTTTCCTCATCCCAAAATTCCTTTTCCTTTTTTGTTTACATGCGTCTTTATGTTATTGTTTATATAGTTCTGTAATTCCTCCCTTGCTTTCTCTTTTCCCATGTGTGAAGTCTGGGAAAGCCTCTCTTTACTGAAGGTTTTTTTTTCTCTACTTTTCAAGTGATATTTAATAAATCTTATAAAATATATTACTTGGTATATTAAATATTAATTTTTTAAATCTACAACCTACAAGCAAAGTTTAGTCATTTTCTTGTCCTCCCTCCCAATACAACTGTGTTATTTCCGCCATCCTACAGATGAGAATACTAAAAAACCAAGAAGGGAGCAAGAAAGTGCAGTAGACTCTGGGTATTCCCATACGGCTTGTCATAATACACTAGTCTGCCTGACTCACTCCAGTTTGACTGAAAGTGGTTCCCTGTGATGAGTCTTCAGTCTTAGCATCCCTCTTCAGGATCTTTTACTGGCATTATTATCCTAGGAATTGGATGTACAAATCCAAAATGGAGGCAGTCCTTGCCCTCGAGGAACTTGTATTCTACTAAATACAACATTATGTGTATAACCCAATGGAATTGCTTATCAACTTTGAGAGGGGAGTGGGAAGACGGGAAGGAGAAAACAAAAATCATGTAACTGGGGGGGAGGATTAAAAGGAAAAATAAAAAAAGAAATACAATTATAAAGAATGCAACATGTTCGCAAATAAGGAAAATATAGGAAACATACAAAATGAGTATAAAGTCTTTTATTTGGGAGGGGGTGGTAGCAACTGGAAGATATAGGGGAAAGTCTTATGAAAGAAAGGTGCTCCAGCTGTGCCTTGGAGGGAGATGGGGTTCTAAGAGGCAGAGATATAGAGCAAGAGCATTCCAAACATGGGGAAAGGGGGAGACGGGGAGAGGGCACCTATGCAGAGAGGCTCAAAGACGGATGGGATTGCATACGCAGTGGATATACCAAGCAGACTCCTTTTTTCTAGAGCAGAGAATGAATGAGAGGGAATAGTGCATAACCAGCCCAGAAACAGTGGCTGGAGTTAGATGGTGAAGGGCTTGAGACATCAATAAAGGGAGTTTATATTTTATCCTACAGACAGTAGGGAGTTACTGAAGCTTCGTGAGCAAGGATGTGGCATAAAAACGCTTCAGGAATGTCTGTTTAACATGTATAACCCAGTAGAATTGCTTGTCAGCTCTGGGAGGGGGGAGGAAAAGAACATGAATCATGGAACCATGGAAAATATATAAATTTTTAAAAAATTTAAAGGAATGTCCATTTAGCAGCTATGTGGAGAGTTAACTGGAAACGGGAAAGATAAGATTCAAGGAAACTTTTAGGAGGTAACTTCACTGATCCAGGCAAGGGATGATGAGAGAGGACCTGAATTGGTATAGTTGTTGTATGAATGGAAAGAAGGGTGCCAATGAGAGATGTTGAGGAGACACAGTTGACAAGGGTTGGCAAGGCTGGGTGTGGGGGTGAGCATGAAGAGTTGAGAATGACACTTAGGTTACAAGCCAGAGTGATTAAAAGATTGGCAGTGCCGTCGGCAGAAACGAGAAAGATGGGGTGGTATCACTTTGGAGGAGAAGACAATGAGTTCTGTCACCAATATGTTAAGTTTGAGGTGCCTGTGATATATCCAGTTTGAAATGTCTAAAAGCCAATTGAAGATGAAGGGACTGGAGCTCAGAGGAGAGGTAAGTCTGGGGATCTAAGTTTGGGATTCATCTGCATAGAAATGACTGTTGAATCCCTGGGTATTGTAAGATTCGTGAGAGAATGCAAAAAAAAGAAGAAAAGAGAGGGATATGGATGGTGATCCTACAAAGGAAATTGAAAAAGAATGGTCACAGAGATAGGAAAAGATACATAATGGATCAGAATTATGAAAATCCAGGGGAAAGAAAGTACCCAGAAGAAGGGGGTCATCAACAGTGTCAAACATTGCAGAGAAGATGAATGAAAGATGGAGGAAAGGCCATTGGGTTCCACTTTGTTCTTTTATGGTCTAGAGGAGATTTTAAGAACTCTAAGTGACTCTTAGTGGGTAATCGTTCTGAACACTGGTTATCATTGTTCAGGAAACATATGGGTTTGACTCTCAAAACTATCCTGATTGGAAAGGACAGCTGGGTAGCTCAGTGGATTGAGAGCCAGGCCCAGAGATGGGAGGTCCTAGATTCAAAGCTGGCCTCAGACAGTTGTGTGACCCTGGGCAAGTCACTTAACCCCCATTGTCTAGCCCTTACCACTCTTCTGCCTTGGAACCAATACACAATATTAATTCTAAGATAGAAGGTAAGAGTTTTTTTTAATACTATCCTGATTAGGGAAATACTAGATAATAGGGAGTTTACTGTATATATGATTTCTCATAGAAGAGATCACTGAGGTTATAAATTATACAAAATGGAATTTTTACCTCTCATTTGTGCATCAGGGTAGTTTCTGTTGCCTTTAGAATCAATGAAACAAGAAAGCCTCATTCTGAGTGTAAGGGAGGCAGAGGAGTATGGTGGAAAAGCACTGTGTTGTGAAGAAGAGGATTTTAGTTTGAGTTCTACCTCTGACATTCAATCTCTTTATGACCTTGGGCAAGTGACTTAATTTCTCTAAGTCTATTTTCCTATATGCAAAATGAAGGGCTTAGGCTAAATAACCTCTGATGTCCCTTCTAAATGCATAATCTCCGCTAAATCCATAAGATGTGATTCTAAGAAAGAAGGCCAGACTTCCAGTCTTGGTTCTTCCACCAAATGTGGTTTGTGAACTTCTCTCTAGGCCTCAATCTCTCCATCACTGACAGCCAAAAAAAAAAAGTTGGCAAAGCACTTAACATTCACTGTCTATTTAGAAAATCACAACAACTCTGTGAGAGTGGAACCACCAATAATTACAGGGTGTCCCAAAAATATTTCATCTTTAAGCATGAAGTCTTTTGGGTCATCCACATTATCTCCATTTTACAGATGAGAAAACCGAAGCTCACCTAGAGAATGAGTGATTTGCCCATGATCCCATAGCTGATAAGCATCAGAAGAAGAAATAAAATCACCAAGTTTTAGGATTAGAAGGGACCTCAGCAGGGATAGCCATCCATTGGGAAATGGCTGGAAAAAAACTGTGACATATGTTGATGATGGAATACTATTGTGCTGTCAGAAATAATAAGCAAGATGACCTCAGAAAAAAGCTGGAAAGGAACTGGTGTGGAACAAAATAAGCAGAATTGGGAGAAGATTGTGCCCAGTAACAGCAATATTATACCATGATCAGCTGTAAAAATGTGGCTACTCTCAGCAATGCATTGATCTGGGACAATCCTGAAAGACTTACGATGGGGAAGGCTATCCACCTCCAGAGAAAGAACTGTCTGAATTGAATGGATGGGGATCAAAACATACTATCTTTCATATCAGTGTAGTTATGGTTTTATTTCAGGATCTGAGTTTTATATGACTTTGCTCTTATAACAGTGACCGATATGGAAGTGTATCTTGTATGATAATAAAAATAAAAATTTAAAAACAAGAAGGGACCTCAGCAGCCATCTAATCCTACCATACCACAAAAGGAATTCCCACGATCACTTAATGACAAGTGGAAAGGGAAAGGAACAAGTATTTATTATTGAGCACTTATTATGTATTCCAGACCCTGTGCTAAGAGTTTTATAAAAGCACCTTATCTGATCCATGTGGTCATCTAGCCTGTGTTTGTAGAGCTCCAATGAAGGAGGATTCCCCCATCTCCTGAAAGAGCTCATCCCTCTTTTGGACAGCTCAGGCCGAAGGAAGATTTTCTCGATATCAAACCTAAATTGACCTTGTGGGCAAGTTTTACCTGTTGCTCCTGGCTGTCTTCGGTGGACAAACAGAGCAAGTCTAATCCCTCTTCCATATGACAATCCTTAGACAGGGCTGTCATGTTCCTATTAAGTCATCTCTCCTCCAAGCTAAGTGCCCCTAGTTTTTCAACCACCCCTCAAAAGATGTGGACTGAAAGTTGCCTTCCTCTAGACAATGTCCGTTTTATCAATATTCTTCTTAAATTTTGGCATCCAAGACCAAACAGGGTGCCCTAGATAAGGTCTGGTATGGGCAGAGGGTAGTGGGACACTGTGCACTTCCAGAAACTCTGCCTCCTCTTAATAAAGCCCAAGATCCCTAGTTTTTTGGGCCACTACTTCTTACTGCAGACTCATACAAATCCACTAGAACCCCTAGATCTTTTTTAGACAAGTTGCTACCAAGCTACCCCCAAAGAGGTGATTAGACCCCAAGTCTGCCCAATTCCAAGTCCAGCCATCTATCCACCACACTCTCCAGGCTCTGTAGAAGACAAGATTGCCAAGATCCTGGGTTCCCAACTCCTCACCTTCTCCAACTCCTCCCCTTCCCACTACACTCCCTCTCACCCCCCTGCAGCTTTCATCGAGCCTGAGAGACTATTAAAGCCTCTCTGGGAATATTTAACTGAAAACAATTTCTAGTCGCGATCTATTATAATTACTAATTAGATCTGATTATAATTATCTCTCACTGCCATCCCATACCTGACACACAGGATAGCAGTGATTCCTCACCACAATTAGCAGCCCCAGTCTTTCCTGATACATCAGCTGATTAGGAACACAATGGCAGGGTCGGGGGAAGAGCCTTGCTTATTAAAGAGAGGCTGCTGTTTACCATGGAATGTTGTGATCAAATTAGATTAAAATTAATGAGGGGAAAAACTCAGAGTAGGGCACTGGGCACTTTTTCCCTGGCAATCTCTTCCTCTCTCAGCTGCTGGAATCAGCTTGGGAGAGGTGGGCCATGTCCCTCTGAGCCTATTCTCTGGACAGGAGATTTATTATTAGAGGCCAGGCCCTTGGCCATGCTTAGTTCTCCCCTCCTCCCCCAATTTGGTTTATTTTTAGAATTAAGATCCTGGGCTCCCATCCCAACCCTACTCCTTCCGTGGTTCCTGAAGGCACAGAGAGCAAAAGGTATCAGGTTCGGTTGCCATGTGTCCTCAACCGTCAATGGGGGATTTTGGAAAAAGTAATCACAGACTGCTGGACTTCCATGGAGTACCAAAATCTACTCAGCTATGACCCAAATAAGGACCACTCCTTCCATAAATCTAATAGATTGGAGGGAAGATGATGGATTGAATGAGTGCTAATAGGGAAATGATTGTGGTATAGAAAAGAGAACAAGACTAGGGGTCAGAAGTGGGATCTTGGACTTTGTACCTTTATAACTCTGGGCCTTGGTTTCCTCATCTATAAAATAATAAAATTAGATCAAAGGTTCTTAACCTGAGGTCCATTGAGCCACCAGGGCTTCATTCATAGATTTCAGGAAGCCTGTGAACTTGAATGGAGATATATAAATCTTTATTTTCACTAACCATTGTAATCCAAAGAGTTTGATTTTATGCATTTAAAAACATGATTCTGAGAAGGGGTCCCTAGGCTTCCCCAGACTGCCAAAAAGATCTGTGACACAAAAAAAGTTTAAAAACAACTGAACTTAAACCTGAAGATACTTCTTTCAATAATCGCTAGATACTGAGTGACAAAATCAAGAGAACACAAATGGGAGAGAAATTTGGGCAACTCCCTGCAACACTAGTCCCTGTAACTTCAGCTTAGAATTATGCACTAGCATCTGGGGATTTCTTCCCGTGTGTGTGTGTGTGTGTGTGTGTGTGTGTGTGTGTGTGTGTGTGTACATATACAATAAGATCTCATCTTCATCTAATGAATAAAACTGATAGTCTTTAAGGTCCCATCCTAGAGAGACAAGAGCCCAAGGAGAGAACCAGGGGACTTAGATTTGGGTCCTGGCACTGCCACTATCTAGGTGAGTGGTTTGAGTCATTTCCCTTCTCAACCTCAGATTTTTTTCATCTATGGCATGAGAGAGGTATACAAGAGGATGTCCAAAGTCCCTTTAAGGTCTCGTCTTGTGATTCTAAGAGTATAGGAAATATACAACATGATTCCTAACTGTAGCTCACATTTCCATAGTACTCCTGATTAACAAAGCACTTTCCTCACCAAAGAAATCCTTGTCAGGTAGTGTGAGTATTATTTTATAGATTAGGAAACCAAGACTGAGAGAAGCGCCCTGTCCAACGTAGGAAAATTGGCTGACAAAATCAATGCTCTTCCCACTATACAACAATAAACATTTATTAAAGAAAGGGAAAGAAATAACCATTAATATAATACCTACTGTGTACCAGGCACTGTGCCAACCACTTTTTAAGGAAAAAAAGATCAGATTTGATCCTTACAATGACCCTTTGAGGTAGGTGATATTATTATCTCCATCTTATACTTGAAGAAACTAAGGCAAACAGNTTGAGGTAGGTGATATTATTATCTCCATCTTATACTTGAAGAAACTAAGGCAAACAGAGATTAAGTGACTTGCCCAATATCCACAGCTATTGGGATTTGAACTCAGGTCTTCCAGACTCTTGTCCCAGTACTCTATCCTCTATACCATCTAGCCAAAAATAAATAAGTCTTGGCGTCTCAGTACAACTGGGAAAAGATTTGACCATTACTTGGTCTGTTTTAATATTGCCAATCAGTCCAACTAGGTGGGCTCTTGCAACTTAATGATTTGATTTGGCTATTTTAAATAACCAGATAATTTGCCATTTTCTCCCTCTACTTAATGTTATACATCCCTATCCAAAGGCAACCAAAGAGGACAGACACAGAAAATAATTCCCGCTCTGTTTCATTAAAGAAAAAAAAAATAGCCAATAAAGGTTAGTCCCAGCACTTCCAAAGAGTATGTACTACCAGTCAACACATGCAAATCTATGCGATTCTTTGCAAGGAGTATGTGACCCAGTAATAAACAGAAAGAATCCAGTTCGTTTTTTTCCATGGCTTCAAGATCAGTCTTCCAGAAGCCTCTGCCAACGAGCACTGGCTCCGGCTGCCTGACCTTTCTGAGGAAACCCATCCCCTGGGACTGAGCACCAGGCTGGGACAGACGAGGCACCCAGGGATCCCCAGGAATAAATTCCTCTGGATTTATAGATTCAGTGGCTCCATCCCATTCTGCTGAGCTCTGCTCCCTGACTCTGACTGACTGTCAACTTCTGACTTGGAGTGAATGTTAAAAAGGCGACGCTGATCCCCAGAGCCTGGCAGCCAAAGCAGACTGGCTTGCGGGGAGCTCACACGCAGCTGCCCTGTTTCCCTGACCTACCCCGAGCCTTTCTGAGGGGCTCTGGGCATCGCTTATGGGAGCAGCAGGACGGAGCTGTAGCTCATCCCAAATTCTCTGGGGTTTTTTTTTATTTGACTCGAGGTTTAGCCTCCTCTCCTTGGCTCCCACAGGCTCTGTATGGCCACTGGTCTTGTTTTCCCATTCATAACCTTCTACTGCCCCTTCTCTGGTTTTGTCAGTATGAGCACGTAGAACTTCCCAGAGAAGGGAACTGAAGCCCCCATGGGTCAGGAAATCAGTAAATGTCTGAGGCAAGATTTGAACTCATATTCTCCTGCTCCAATTCCAGTGCCTCCAAGTCTTATGCCATGCTGCCTCCTTCTCATTGCCTTTATATCTACCCCCATAAAAAGGAATTTGGGGGGACCAGGGGCAGCTAGAAGAGAGGTGTTCTGAACCTGTCCTTTCACTAGTGCAGGGGATTCCTGGCGCAAAAACTCCCTCCCTGATATATATTGGCAACTTCCCTGTAATTTATAGTCTGAGATAGACACCAGGGAAGTCAGGTAACCTTAGAGGAAGGACTTAAACTCATGTCTTTCCAACTCCAAGCCTGGCCCTCTAACCTCTACTGCCTTCCTAATCCCATATGTTAGATTATATTGTTGAATGAGGGAGGGGAAAATTAAAACTTGGAAGTCAAGGAAGCATCAGCGAGGAACTGTCTCTTCTAGGGACCCTACAAAGTCAACTAATCACTAGGATCTTGGCAACTTCGGGGCTCTTACATCTGCAAACTGTTTCCTCTCAAACCCTAAGCACAAATCTAATCAAAACAACAATTTTTGAATCTTCTCGTTGTTCATGCTTAGGTAGCATTCGATAGGTATTTAATCTTCACAACACTGTGATTTCCATTTGTAGAACTTTGTGCCCATTTTTGCCATTAAACAAACAGAGGTTGAATGACTCCCCCAAGGTCATCCAGTAAATAGAAGAGTCAGGACTTAAACACACAAATCCTGATCTCCAATCCAGCACCCTTTCACTGCCCTCTTTTCTAAACAGAGAGGCTAGATGTCTTTATAAGGTTCAGTTCAGTTGTAGACTTCCCCGTTCTCTTTGGGGCAAAGACTGTGACTTGAAGATATACAATATTCTCCTCCGTACTCATGATTATTCATCCATAAAATGAATGAGATGAGCCCAATGATTTCAAAAGTCTCTCCCAGATCTAAATGTATGATCTCAAAGATCTAGTAACTGAATTGTTTTGTAGGGGAAGATAGAGAAGGAAACAAAGGATGGCTCTAAGGTTTTGAAACTGGGACTTAGAAGAATAGTGGCATCCTTAGCAGAAATAGAAAAGTTAGGAAAAGGAAAAGAATGATTTTGAGGGGGAATGAAAGAATAATAAGTTCTGTTTGAGGCATAATAAGCTTGAAATGTCTCTAAGTTATCCAGTTCAAAATATCCTAATATTTCCCATTTTTAAAATTCCACTAAAATAAATGGGTTTGGCCAATCAAATGTTTTTTCCCTGGAGATCTAATGACCTGCTATAACACTGTTTTCCCTAAAGTTATGTGTGTTTGGGGAGGAGGAAAGAGGGAAACCAGTTAATATTGTTAGTTTGGATATTCCTGTATGAGAAATACTAAATATACAAGGAAGATAAATAAGAAAGTAATTGTTCCAAATTATTTTGTTTTCCAAAATATTTGTTTATTTAAAAAAATTGTTTACTACAGGGTTTCTCCAATATAGTCTAAATGTAATTCTTTACCCCCTCTTACTTTACAAGAAATTTCACTAAGTACCTTTAACTCAGTCTCAAACCCAAGTCCATAGTCTTATATTACTGCCACCTGCCACCAGGTGGCAGGAGGGTTCCACAAAAACCTTTGCATTCTGGGCTCATTTGGGCTGAAATTCTCCAGAAGAGAAAATGAGAGGAGGGATAGTTGGGCCAAGAGCCCTACCTAGCTCCTAGGAATCCAGGGAGGACTGGGGAGTGAGAGGTTTGGGGAGTAGCCCAGGGGAGAAGGTAAAGAAAGGTAAAGGCTTTGCTTCTGGGTCCTCACCCAGGGTAATGGCCAAATTTTGCCTCTACCTTCTAAGAGAGAGCCCACTGGTTAGGCACTATCCCCTCTTCTCACTCCTCTGACTTCTCCAGCATGCCTTCTTTCCTTTAGCAATCCTCAAACCCTATTCAAGAGAATTTTCAATATTTAAAAGATAGAGAGTCTACCTTTATTCCTGCCATCAACTTGCCAACAATTAAATTCAGGGTTTCAGGGAAATTATATTTATTGATTAATATTATTATTATTATTATCCACATTTAATAAGTTCCAGGCACTGTACTCAACTCTAGGGATACAAATAAAGACAAAAGACAAGTCCCTGCCCTCAAGGAGTGCATAATTCAATAGGGGAGAAAAAGTGAAAACAACTACAAGCAAATAAATGAGAGATGCCATAAAATGGAGATAAGAGAGGAAGGGCACTAGGTAGGAAGAGATAAGGAAAGATTTCTCTTAGAAAATGAGATTGTATCTGAGGCTTGAAGGAAGCAAGGGAATAGAGATGAGGTGGGAGAGTATTCTATGCATGAGGGGCGGCTGGGAAAAATGACCAGAGCCTAGAGAAGTAGCCAGTTTAACTGGATCTAAGATTGAGGGAGGGGGTCAGTGGCTGAGAAGGTGGCTTCTAGGAAGCTGAGATACATTTATTTCCTACCCCTTGTAAGTTCAAGATACAGTGCAGGCAAAAATCTAAGTTCTTGTCTGGGTTCTAACCTCTCTGGTCCTCCATTATGGTATCCATAAAATGAGCAGGGAATCAGCTCTCTCTCTCTCTCTCTCTCTCATTTCCCAATGGTGTTATGAAATGAAAGCAAACGTGTTGAATTCCTTGCCAAGAAAATGCTAAGGAAATACCAGGTGGCATTAATCACTCTTTATGGCTATCTTTCATTATTACTATGATAACAAGAAATAAGGAGTGACTCTCAGAAATGACTCATGGCTGGAGCTGTGCCCAGGACAACAGAGAAGCAGAGACTTGTTCAGAAGTTTCCCTGAGAATATGATCTTAGCCAAGATGCTTGGTTCCTATGGGTGCAAATTGTGCCCCTTGAGCAGTGATTCCCAAAGTGGGCGCCACCGCCCCCTGGTGGGTGCTGCAGGAATCCAGGGAAGCAGTGATGGCCACAGGTGCATTTATCTTTCCTATTAATTGCTATTAAATTTTTTTAAATTAATTTCCAGGGGGCTAAGTAATATTTTTTCTAGAAAGGGGGCGGTAGGCCAAAAAAGTTTGGGAACCACTGCTCTAGTGGAAAGGGAAGAGAACTGGAGGGAACATTTGCTGTTTCTCCAAAATTTATAGTCTTAGAGAATTATCCAGAGCAGTGGGTTAAATGAGTCACCCTGGGTATGTCAAAGGTGGAACTTAATTCAAGGTCTTCCAGCACAGCTTTCTATCCCTTCTACCAAGTTTTTCTTTCTCTATAAAATAGGGATAACAATAGCTGTACCATCTACACAAGGAGGTGACAACAATCAAATAAAAGTGGTGGCTAGCATGATACAGTGGAGGGAGCATTGGATTCAGACCTGTCTGGCCTGAATCAAATCTCCTAACCTCTCTGGGCCTCAGTGTTCTCATCTGTAAAATAAAAGAGTTGAACTAGGTGACTAGAAGGTCCTTTCTAGTTCTAAATAATAATAATAACAATAGGTCACATGTATATAGTACTTCAAAGTTTGCAAAGGCTTTACCTGCATTAGCCAATTTGGTCCTCATATCAACCCTGTGAAGTGGGTGCTATTATTATCCCCATTTTGCAGATGAGTCCGAGAAAAGTTAACTGGTTTGCCCAGGGGTCACCATTGGTAAGTACATAAATACTTACCAATGCCCTAAGTTCAGCATTCTATCCACTGCTGACCTATCTACGATTCTATGTATATAAAGTAGTATATACATTCTAAATTACAGCATTAATGTAAGTTATTGTGGGTAGATATTACAATCATTCAAAGATTCTATAATGTGGAATGGTTAGAAGAGGCTCAGTGAGGCTATTGCCAATGTACTGGTCTGCAAGCATCATTTCATCCTCTTGTATCCTTCCTCACCCCATCCCAGAGCCAGGATGAGTATACACTGCCATCCTGCAGCTATGATGCTCAAGCTTTTGCGTCTTGAAATTTGTGTCTGGCCAATCCTGAAGAGCGATGGAGCCTAGAGTGAAAACCTCAGGATCTATAGGGTTCCCCTGGCCCTTCAGTGTTGTTAGGGCACCCCCACCCAGCTATTTCAGTCATTGCTGATTCTGTAGGGCAGCCAGATAGCACAGGAGATGATGCCAGGCCTAGAGTCAGGAAATCTCATCTTCTAAGATCAAATATGGCCTCAGACACTAGCTGAGTGAGTCATTTAACTCTGCCTCAGTTTCCCCATATGTAAAATGAGCTAGAGAAGGAAATGATAAATCACTCTAGAATCTTTGCCAAGAAAATCCCAAATGGAGTCATGGAGAATCAGAAACAACTGAAAAACAATATTGATTCTGTGTTTATCAGGGAAATGAAAAGCATCGAGAAACCCAACTTGGGACTCTTGAAGGAAAATAATTTGGGAGCAATAAGCACCAGAAGAGGTCTGAATAGAGCCTGGGAAGAAAGAGCATTATAAAGAGAAACTCCTTAATGCAAAATGAGTTTGATGGGATGTCCCCAGAGAACCTCAACACAGCCCCAAGTCCCCAGAGGTAACAGTGGGAAAAGCAGTGTCTTTGAAATCAAAGGATATGGGTTCAAATCCCAACTATCCCATTTGCTTACTATCCATGACACTAGCCAAAGTCATTTGATTCAAAGTCCTGGATTTCCTAGCTATAAAATGGTTTGGCCTAGATGACCTCTAACATCCCTCCAGGTTTTCAGTCCTATGATGTCAGAAGAAATGTTTACAGGGGAAAAAAATATAGAAAGTTAAAAAAAATCTAGGCTAGAATCTACTTTACCTCTCTGAGTCTCCATTTTCCCATCTTTAAAATGAGAGGATTGTCCTGGAGTCCATTCCAGACCTCAGTCTATGATCCTGCGTGTTAGAGGAACAATCGGTCAAAGAAATCTTGCCGGACACCCTTCTGTCCTGGAAAGCAGACCTTCCTAAAACTGAGTCCAGACTCAGGGACAAGGAGGTAGAAGAGCATAAAATATGGCATGTCCAAAAAATGGGAAGAGACCCCAAAATGGCATCCATGCCTGTGCAAACTTTGTTTTGGATCTTAGATGCTAAACTTCCAGAAGGCAAGGAGAAAGGGCACTACAGAGTTCTGAGGCAAGGACTAACTTTATTTCATAGTGCCCTGCACAGTGTTTCCTCTTAAAAAGGCATAAACTGAGGCATAAGCGGTTTAGAGGGGAGTTAGTCAAACACTTAAGTGCCTCCTCTGTGCCAGGCATGGTCCTAGAGGGGTTCTTCCCTACAAGCCAGCCAGGTTTAGTTTGGTTTGGATTTTGGGTGGAGGGTGGAAGTGGGGTGTCTGTTCAGCCTAGGACAGCCTCAGACAAAAGGAGGAGGATTTCTCCCCATCAGATGCTGCCCTGTAACCTTCCCTCTCCTCCTGAGGCTAGGAGCGTGGCCGAGTGCCTGATAGGACTTCAATGGGCCGCATCTTCCCGACGACAGGTACCATTTAGCAGAGCTTGGTATAAACTTGCCTCATCGCTTTGACTGCTTATGAATGTTTCAGCTTCTGATTTTCCTTGCTAAATGCTGCCACAACAGCCCCAGGCACTGGCTGCAGATGAGAGGGGAGAGGGAGGAGGGGATGAGCAGGGAGAAGTTTGGAGAAGAGTTTCTGGAACAAGAAGCAAAGGATGCTGAGGCAAGCATGTGCCTGCTGTGGGAAGGGAAGGCAGGAACCCGGAGCCGGAGGACCAGGACAAGCCTTGGGCTTCATCGCAGAGACAATGAAGGATAACCCACAGGCGAGGAGAGGCTTTCTGCCAGCGCTTCTCATAATAATAACAGTTGATGTGTAGGTAGCCCTTTATCATTTACATTATAATAGAATATAAAATAACATATAATATCCATTATCTCATTGGACCTTCAAAATAACCCTGTGGAGTAGATAAAACAGATAATGTTATCTGCTTTGTACAGATGAGGAAACTGAGGCATGGAGCCATTAAATGCCTTGCCCAAGAATATGCAGCCGATGAATAAGCGGAGTTAGGAAGTGACTTCCAGCCTTCTGATGTTTGGCCTTTGACACGACAGCTACTATTGGGATTGTATGTTATGTGGAATGAGAGAAAGTCTACACATCTCTAGGCTATTGCAAACATCCCTGGCCTTGTTTCATAAATCTTCTGGAGACGTGAACTGGTCAAGCCTAGAATGCCCTGGAGGGGTTTATCGATGTCTGCCCAGTAGCCTTTTAAGTTTTCTAAGATGAGGAGAGGCAGCAGGGGCCCCATGTCTTGCCAGGCTTCATTACCTCCTTGCCCTAATCCTGAGACCTTCTCCAGCTCCTGCTAATAGATTCTAAACTGAGAGGAAGGGAGAGGGCACAGTAGATTAATTCATTCATTTATTTCCTTATTCACATCCTATCTACAAACACTAATCTTCAAGAACATTGGACCATTAGCCATCTCTTGTACATGTACAATGCAAAATAGCCTCTGTGCCTTTGTTCAGATGGTCATCGCTTATTCCACATATCCACATTTGTTGTTGTCCAGGCTTTTTCAGTTGTGTCCAACTCTTCATGACCTCAGTTGGAATTTTCTTGGCACAAATACTGGAGTAGTTTGCAATTTCCTTCCCCAGCTCATTTTATAGATGAGGAAACCAAGGCAAATGGGATCAAGTGACTTGCCCAGGGTCACATAGCTAGTAAGTGTATGAGGCAAGATTTGAACTCAAGAAGATGAGTCTTCCTGACTCCAGGCCCAGTGCTCTATCCATTGTACCACCTAGTTACCCATATATCCACATATCCTATCCCAACTTCTATATTTTGAAATTTTAATTCACTTTGTATATGCTATTTCCTCCCAAAGAATTTTAGTTCCTTGAGGGCAAGGACTGCTTAGTTTTGTCTTTGTATTCCCACCACCAAACACAGTGCCTAGTACATAATAGTCACTTAATAAATGTCTATTGGTTGGTCGTTCATTGATTAATTAATTCTTTAAGACCCAAATCAAGTTCCATTTTTTTCTTGGAAACTTTTCTAATCCCAAAGCCCAAGATAATGTTTTTCTTTCCTTAGAATGTTCCTGGAATAGCTCTTAGTAACTCTTTTATACATTTATTCTATTTATAATGCAGTCTAAAGTAATTAATCGTCTAGAAGAGCAAATGTATGTGTATGGTATATCCGTTGATAAACTGTAGGCTCTAGATAAATAGAATAGATATATATATGTGTGTGTATAGACATATATATGTGTATAGACATATATATATGTGTATAGACATATATATGTATATGTATATATGTGTGTATAGACACATATATACATATACATATATAACTCATTTTAGGCATATATTTTACATATGATATATTATTTTTATGTACACATAAACAAAATCAAGACCATACTTAATCAAATGTCAGTATTAAATAGAAGGATCAGGAAGTTTTATAATTCAGAAAAATAGAGCAAACATCATGTACTGGGTCATCAAGGGAAACTCTGTAAAGAAGATGGAGCTTGAGCTCTTCTCTAAAGAATGGGTAGATCCTAGAGTAAAGAAGAGGAGATGGATCCAAAGGAGCAGGTCAGGACAAACAGGAGCAATCCTAATGGTAATACATTATCCTTGAGGTAGGGACAAAGAGGATTCACAAAGGAAAGCATCTGGAAATAAGGTTGGAGAGGTAGAGGCAGAGAGAGGTCCATCTATGGAAGACCACAAATTCGAGACAGAAAAGCTAATCATCTTCAAACCTCACCTCAGAAGGCAATGTGACAAAGGAGATAGTTGCTGGGCTCAAAGTGAGGAGGTGAAGGGTTAGCATTAGCTGTGTGACCACTGAACAAATCACTTACCATTTCAGAGACTCAGTTTCCTCATGTGGAAAATAGAGGTAATTATCCTTTTACTATCTACTTCACAGAGTTGTTGTGAGGAAACTCTTTTGTAAACTATGAAGTGTTATATAAGTGTGAGTTTTTTCTTAATTCCTCCCTACTGCCTTTCAACAGAGAGACCTCAGTCCTGTAACCTGAAGGTGAGCTTTAGCAGGAACTGAGGTGAGAGAGGAGGGACAGCTGTCATTTGCCACAGCCACTATCCATAGCAATAAAGATTCTTTAAGCACCTACTGTGTGCTAGGCACTTTGCTAAGCACTGGATACAGCACCAAGGTAAGAGATTGTGTTGTGGGAAAACTGAGCTAGCCTAGATCTTGTCCCTGGTGGCAAGGGAGCCACCTGATATGATTAAAGCAGGGGACAGTGGGCTGGGGACAGTGATGGATGTGCTTAGTAATACCAGGAGCATCTCTATCTGTACAGCCTCCCCAGGCCATTCATCTTCCCTCCCACGCCCCCTCAATCAGCTCCCTCTAGGCAATCAGGGAATTCTGGATCATTTATAGCACTGGGGTTGGAGACAACAAGGAGAGTTAGTACATACCCATCCTGGTCTTTTCCTAGGACAGAAAAAGAATGACAGATTCTCTAGGGAAATGGTGAAGAAAAAGATCTTTGATGATTTTCCCCATGCTCCAGAGAAAAGAACATTCCGGGCCCTGAAAGTTTTTCATGGATTGCATATCTTGTAGGGGTCAATAGCTAAGGAAGCAAATGTCACCTACGGCTACATTAACAGAAGTATAGGATTCAGAATATGGAAGGTGATAGGGACCCTGCACTCTGCCCTGGTCACACAACATCTGGAGTATTATGCAGTATTACAAGAAAAATTGACAAGGTACCAACTATTTAGAGAAAGCTGACCAGGATAGCAGTTGGGCACAAAGCTATGCCCACACAAAGAGCTGGAGATATTTAACCTAGAGAAGAGAAGAAATAGGGTGCATGTTCACTGTCTTCAAACAGTTAAAGGATTATCATGGGTCAAAAGGATTAGCTATGTTCTGCTTGACCCTGAAGGGCAGAACTCAAGTGAATGAGTGGCTGTTCCAAGGAGATAAATTTTGGCTCAGTATAAGGGAAAACTCCCTGAAAGTGAAAAGGGGCTGCCTTGGTAAGCTAGTGAGCTCCAGATCAATGGAGGGCTTCCAGGAGAAGTTGGGTGGCCACTTGTCAAAAATGATGTAAGTAGGATTCCCGTTCATGAAAGCTTTGAAATGAAGACAGGTGGCTCATAGTCTCAGGATTTAGAGTTAGTAAGGAACTTAAAATGAAGCTAATAGGCCAGGAATTGCTCGAGCAAGAATATAGATGCAGAACAAATTCAACCTAATACCTCAAGGACTAGGAAATTACAGACAAAAGGAGGAAGAGTTGGGGGCCATTGAAGGTCTCAAAGCCAGAGTGGAGAACAAAGAGACAGGAACCTTTTAGAATTTTGACATGTATCCAAAAAGAAAATCTCATATGAAATAATAGGAAGGTCAAAAAGTTTATAAGAAGCTTACAAAAGAAAATACATAAATTATAAATAACCCATTGAAAAAGTGTTTTCCTCCCCTAATGATCAAAGAAGTAGAAAGGGAAGTAGACAAACATTTTTAAGTGCCTACGATGTGCCAGACACAGTGCCAAGTTACTTTGTGAATATTATCTGATTTGATCCTCACAACAACCCCTTGTAAGAGACATGCTATTATTATTTCCATTCTACAGTTGAGGAAACTGAGGTAAAGTTAAATGACTTGCCCAGAATCATATCTCCTCATACTTTCAAAATTGGCCAAAAAAATGTTTTTTATTAAAAGCCAGTGGTGACAGAGTTGGAGAAAACAAGTACCCTCGCACAATGCTGGTACAATTAAAAATGATGGAATATTTTTAGAAATCAGTCTGACAGTACCAAAAAAATGCCCTAAATCTGTGATGGCAAACCTATGGCATGTGTGCCAAAGAGGGCACACAGAGCGCTCACTGTGGGTATGCTTTGTCCCCTGCCAGAGTTCATCACTGGGCAGAAGGATTTGGGTGGAGCTGCTCCCTCCCCACCATGCCTGGCAGCAGTTTTTTCACATCACCCACCCCTCTGCCCAGCAGCCCAGTGGGAGCACTTACTCCCCCCATCCCCCTAGCTGAGGACATTCCTCACTTCACCCACCCCTCTGACCAACAGCCCCAATGGGACTGCTTTCTCCACTTGGTCTGGGGGGTGGGAATGGGGCACAGCACATGGCCTCTAAAAGTTTCACCATCATTGCCCTAGATCAGTGGTTCCCAAACTTTTTTGGCCTACTGCCCCCTTTCCAGAAAAAATATTACTTAGCGCCCTGGAAATTATTTTTTTAATTTTAACAGCAATTAATAGGAAAGATAAATGCACCTGTGGCCATCACTGCCCCCACTGGATCGAAGCAGCACCCATCAGGGGACAGTAGCACCCATTTTGGAACTCACTGCCCTAGATGGTGGCCAGAGCATTGAGCCTGGAGTCAGTGAGACAAGTTTAAGTCCAGACTCCAACATTCCCTATCTGTGTGGCCCTGGGCAAGTCATTTAACCTCTGTTTGCCTCAGCCTCCTCACCTGTAAAATGAGGATAATAGCAGTACCTACTTCAAAGGGTCAAAAATATCCAGCAAGATAGTATTTATAAAGCATTTAGCACAGTGCCTTGCATATAATAAGCCTTATGTAAATGTGTATTCCCTTTCTTTTCCCCTTTGCCTTAATGGGAATATATCCTAAGAATGTTAACAAAAAAAACCTAAAAATAAAATTAATTTATAGAAAAATTATTTGAATTTGGAAAAACCTGAATATAAATATCTAGTTGTTGGGAGACGGCCAAATAAATGGTGGAATATCAAACAGCATACTGTAATGCAATTAAGAAAGACAAATATGAAAAAGATAACGACATATGGAAGGTCATATACAATGATATCAGGTAAATAAAGTAGAGCTAGAAAATCAGTGTAAACATTGACTAACAATATAAAATAATATAGACTTGCCCCCCCAAAATGTAGTTTCATAGATTCTCAGAATGAGGGAACCCTAAAAGCCATCCAGACCAGCCTGAATAGGACTCTTTTCTAGAACATCAATAAGTCATTCTCCAGCCTTTGTATGAGGATCTCATTCTCCAAATCCACAGAGAAGGTCTTTGGGGAACACCTGATCTCACGCCCATCTCTTTAGGGAAAAGAGGTCCAGGCAGCTTAGGAGAGGTAGCTTGAGGTTGGGGACAATGGAAGAGGACAGAGAGGAAGGGAGTAACTGGCAAGTTGATACACATAGCTGTATTTCAAAGATTTTTTTAAGGGCTTAATTAACTGTAAATGTAATTTTAATTGATTGTATTATTACTCAAAGTTAAGTTCAAGTTTATAATTACTTATTAAATTGAATATGAACGTGCCCTTTAGAGACCATTAGTGGAACTATTTGGAGGTAGGGGATGGGCACCACAATCTTTGAGTCATCTTTTCCAGTATCGAATTCTGGAAATCTAACTAAAAGTTCCTTTGACCTCAGCTGAAGTTCCCATCTCTTCTTCTATATTTAAGTAAGAGAGGAGAACAGCAAACCCTGCCAGAAAATCATTAGAATATTCTCTCCCTCTGGACCCCAGTCCCCTAGTGGACACGAGATAGGTTGAAAGCAGCCAGGGAGAGCCACCTCCCTCACCTCAGCCCGCTCTGCTAGCCATGGTGCTGAAGCAGTTAAAGACTAGCATTTCCTCCCGCAGCCCACCAGAGAGCACCTTTCAGCATCTTGATATTTCACCATTAACAGTTGTTGAGCCATAAACTGCTTGCGAGAAAAGCCCCTTTCAGAATCAATTTATCAAAGTTTGATAGGAAGCCATAAAAATACATTTGTGGGGTGTGTGTGTGTGTGTGTGTGTGTGTGTGTGTGTGTGTGTGTGTGTTTCCCTCCTGTGATAACTGGGCTGGCTGTGGGAGCGGGGCCAGGAGCAGAGTCAGGCAGCCTGACAGCTGACAATTAACAACAACCACCCCATCCTGTCTCCCTAATTTCTTTCTCCCATCAACACCCTCTTCCTCCTCCTTTCTGGCCCCCCACCTCTCCCACTCCTTTGTCTCTCTCCCTTACTAGTAAGAACAACTCTCGGGGTACCTGGGGGAGATAGGAACTTTGGGGAAATAAATGTCTCGTCAGACATGGATCTCTCCTACCAAAAAGGGTCTTGAAAAGACAGTCAAATGCTAGACTTGGAATCACAAGGACTGAGTTCAAATAACATCTCACTAACTAAAGGTATAACCCTGGGGAAGGCACTTAACCCCAGGAAGCTTCAAGTTTCTCCTTTGAAAATAAGGACAATGATACTAGTACTATACTTCACAGGATTGTTGTGAGGGGAGTGCATTGTAAAACCATAAGATGCTATACAGAGTCTCCCCAAAAGTCTTGTTGCAGTTGTAAGCTACACTTTAATTAAACTTTAGTTATTAAATGAAAGTATTTTATTATAATGAATTAATTAACCTAAGCTCTAAAAAAATTCCTTTAAACTGCATTAAGACTTTTAGGACACGCTACATAAATGTGTTATTATTCTAGACAGATGAGCTTCTACCTCTAAATACAGAGATCCCACAGACTCCTTCTCCTTCAGCTACTCATTCAAATTACTAGTTCCTTCCTGTTTTCTAACTTCACTCCCTCTGACTGCAACTTGAACCCATTTCCTTTTGGAGGAGACTATCAGATCACCAAGCTATGTGGAATAGCTAGCTCTTCAGAAAGATAAACACTGTCAGCAAAGAGCCCTTAAATTTTCTTTTGGGGGAAACTAAGGCTATAGAATATTTGGCTATTCCTACTGCCATTTAAAAAGAGTCTCTGCCTCAACCTTAGGCTGTCTGCCTCTTATTTTCTAAGGAGATGACCATGAAGAGATGCTCCCCATACATAGCCTTCCATCATGGGCACTGGGTCCTGAGACTGGCAGAGTAATTAGTGGGCCAAACAGCTGGAGCACTGTGAAGAGAGCAAGTGATCAATCACTTGATTCTTTTATAGAGCTTTTACAAAACTCACCGTCGCCGTCTTGTAGAGGGAGGTCAGACTGATCTTTATGCAGGTAAGAAAGGCAGAAGAATGGACAGACTCCACAGCAAAGTAAAGAGAATTTGGCAAGGGACATTCTAATTCCATTCTTGCCATCCTTCTCTCCCCCTCCCATATCCTTCAGAAAATATGTGCTGACTAGCCCTGGGGCCCCATTTGGAAGTGCAGTGGCCCTCTGTTACCCACTGGACTAAGAGGTTACATTTTCCTCAGTAATCTAAGCCCTGAAAAAACCCCAACAGGATCCCTTTCTCTGAGGACCCTTCAAGGATAGGTGACTGTAAACTATGCAGCTCCCATGCCTTCTTTCCCTTTTATTTAAAGGTTTATAAGTCACCCTGATTCCATGGGTAGAAAACAATTGGACTTGCCAATTTGACTGGAGCATTGTGCCTGAGTTTGCACAATGCTCTTCAGACTCTTGTCTGGAATCAGGTGGAAGGTCAGGAATTAAAATAAACAATTCAGCCCTGGGGAAGTGTAGGTAAGAAGGGAATTTTCAGAAGCAATAGGAAGGGGGATGAATCTGGAGCCTTAGACACCCCGCAGATTGCAGTACTTCAGGACCAACTTTCAATGTCCAGGGGAGAACTGCCTGCCCAGTGAATTATTCCAGGCCAATGTTTCTTTCCCAGGCACCTTCCCCCGCTGCCTCCTGAGCAGCTGTGTGCAGAGAATGCAGACTGATTTTAACATGATCCTAAAATAAACAGAATTAGTCAGGTAAATTGGCCTCCTTTCCCCATCAAAAGAGTTATAAGATGCATTCCAAAGCCCAGTGAGAAACTACTTTTTTAATGATCTGCTGGTTTGGGGATTATCCACGTAGTTGGTCCCCACAGTTATTGTGGATAATTGAAAGGTAGCAGCATCTTTAAGACACATCCAATACATTTCACCTCAAACCAGAGCCCGGATACCTTGCCTAGTCCATTTCTCAAAGCAGCTGATGGGCTGTCCCCACCTGACACGTTTTCATTTTAACCAATATATACAGCATTTACTCCAGCGGATTCATGAGCAGTGACAGTGATGTATATCTGAGCTGAAACCTATATATTCTGACTCAGCCCAGTCCCCTGGCACCCACAGCAACAACACAGCACAGTCCCATTTATTTTTATAGAGCGTCCTTCACGCACAGAACACTTTACATGGTGAGTCAATCATGAACCAAAGAGAAAAGGAAGATGAGAAAGGGAGAGAATGAAAGAAGATGAGGGAGCAGATTAAGGGCCAGATTGCCCACAATATCTAACAGTCAAGTCAATTCAACCTAATTTATTTGAATTCAGTCCAATGAACATTATATATTATGTGGCTGCTGTGTGCCAGGAGCTGTGTTAGGTACTGAGATACAAAGATAAAATGAGATAATCCCTGACCTCAGGGAGTTTATATTCTCCCTGGTGGGGGAAGGAAGGAAGCACAACATACACAGGAAATTCCGGCTCTGCTTGACTGCCATTGTGATACTAGGCGAATCCTTCAACCTGTCTGGGTTCCAGTTCCTCATCTATAAATGGAATAAGTTGGACCGGATAGTCTCTGAGGCTCTTCTATTTCTAAATCTTATCCTATGATCCAAAATAAATTAAAAAAAAGATTCACAAAGAAATTTATGGAAGGAGCAGAACAGTAGAAGTGGGATTCCAGAGGGCACAATGTGGGGGACAGAAAAGAAAAGGAGAGGGGTGCAGGAAGGAGAGATGGAGCTGTCATGGATGTGTAGAAGAGGTGTGGAGTGGTCTACCTAGGTAGCCTATAACCCAGGCATGAGGCTGCTGAGTGGAGTCGTACATTGTCTTGCCTTTCACAGTTGTAATGGTCACGCCTATCTGACTATCAGTTGCTGTGAAAAGAGGTAGGACATGAAAGCAACCAAGAGAATTTATTCATGATAGAAACGGAGGCTCAGAGAGACTAAGTGATTTATCCAAGATCACCTAGCCACACCAGAACTAGAATCCCCACTTCCTGATTCCCAGTTCAGTGTAGTTACCCCTCTCATGGAACAGCCAGTCACAGATACACAGAACATTAGAGCCAAAAGGGATCTTGGGTGTCACCCAGTCCCACTTCCTTATTTTAGAAGTGAAGTGGCCTACCAGGTGGCACAGAGGCAGGTAGGTGACTCAGTGGAGGAAGACCTGAGTTCAGATCCAATCTCAAACATTTACTGGCTATGTATCCCCAGGTAAGCCACTTAACTGCCCTCTGCCTCAGTTTCCTCATCTAAAAATGGGGATAACTGGGGGCAGCTGGGTAGCTCAGTGAGAGCAAGACCTAGAGACGGGAGGTCCTAGGTTCAAATCTGGCCTCAGACACTTCCTAGCTGTGTAACCCTGGGCAAGTCACTTGACCCCCATTGCCTACCCTTACCACTCTTCTGCCTTGGAGCCAATACACAGTATTGACTCTAAGACGGAAGGTAAGGGTTTGAAAATAAAATAAAATAAAAAGGGGGAATAACCATAGCACCTACCTCTCAGAGTTGTTATGAGGACCCAATGAGATAATAATTATAAAGTCCTTAGCACATTGCCTGGCACAGAATAGGTACTATATAAATGTTAGCTGTTATTATCATCCTCTCTAATTTATACTATATTCTCACTTTATACTTACTTATGTACATGTTTTATCTCCCTACTAGTCAGTAAACTATATATATATAAAATAGCATGTGTATAATATGCTATATTGTATGTGTATATGTATAATAGCATATATATATATAATAGAATATGTACAATAATTTGTACCCCCTGTCTCTGTACCTACACAACACTTTGCACATAGTAGCTTCATACAGTTGTGGAATTGAATTATAGAATGGACCATAACTAGCCAGCTTATCAGTAACAGGATGAGAATTACAGCCCACTTCTTTTAATTCCCAGACTTTCAGGTCCCTGGACACTCCAACCCCCGTACCCCTGCCTTTGTCATCGGTTCAATGCCAAACTCATCTTTAAGGGTCCAAAAATCTCAGCATTGCCAAAAATTAGACAATGGAGGAAATAAGGGTGAAATGGACCTTCTGAGATAATGTCACCCAGCTCTTATGGACAGGAAGGTTTGTTGTTTTTCTAACTAATGCCCTTCTGCTGCAGTTTAAAGTCTATCTCCTTTTTTCCTGTCGCAGCCGATGTGGAGAAAGGCAGGCCTGTTTGTGCATCTGTACCAGTGTCCCTGGGATCATAGACTGTGGTTGGCTGCATATCTGGGCTTGAGCCATCACCTGCCTTTTCCTGATTCCCAATTCTTGCGTGTTTGGCCCATCCTCTCTTCTTCCCCCCACAATATCCAGTATATATAAATGGCCCCAGCTGATTTCAGGTTACAGGCAACTCCTGTGTAAGCCTCAGCTGCCCCACAGCACCAGCATTGTTGCAGTGATTGAGAGAGTCCACTCCATTTCTTGGTGAATTCTCCTGATAAAAGTTAGCCTTCCAAGAGGGAGAGGAGAAAGAAAAACATCTCTCACCTCTGAAAATAATCAATCCCCCCCAGACCTGGAAGAGAAAGAATTTATCTTCCAGCTAAAGTCCAGGCATGACATAAGCTGAGGTTGATTTCTTTATCTCCATAAGTGACAGTACACTCTGGGCATCCATCAGAGCTCCCTTAGGTACTGACAGGGCAGACAGTGCCAGCCAGTAACACTCTGGTGGAAAAGGGCAGGAGAGAGATGTGGGCAAGAGGAAAGGCTAACCAGGCAGCCCAGAGTTGCAGAAAAGAAGTAGGGTCAGAGCTGGCCCTGGGCAAAACTGTGAAAAATAAATGTAAAGTCTTTTACATTTATCCTGATCTTTATCGCTTGCAAAGAACTCTCAAGTAAATTCTCTCATAGGAGACTCACAACAACCCTTTGAAACAGAAAAGCAGGGTGTGTGTCCATAGTCCCATGTTGTAAATGTAGAAAATGGTGCATAGAACAGTTATGGGGAAGGTCCAAGGTCCAGCAGCTGGTTCACAGAATGAGAGAGGAAGGGACCCCTGAGGGAACATAATCCAACCCACTGCTGATGAAGAATCCCTTCTATAACACTCCAAAAGGGTGTTTATCCAGCCTCTCTCTGAAGATGTCTTATGATGAGGAACCCACTATCTTTCAAGATGGCCCATTGTTTTACCAACTTAAAAAAGTGAACTGAAATGTATCTAGAACTATCTAAAACAGGTCTAATTCTTCTTCCACATGACATCCATTCAAATTTCTCAAGACAACAATAACAATCCTCTCTAAATCTTCACTTTTCTAGAATAAAGGGGAAAGCAGACCCAAAACGTGGATGCTGATTTCTTTGATCCACAGCTAAGCTTTCCCCACTATGCTTCTAAATGAAAGTGGTTTGTTTTGTTTTGAGGTGAGGAAAAGGTTTTGTAAATAACAGCTTTTATTTAAGAAACTTTATACATGTGGTTTCATTTCCTCCTCATGATTGTTCTGATATGGTAGCTAATGCAAATACTATTATCCCCTCTTCACAAATGAAGAAACTGAGGTACCTAGAAGTAAAGTGACTTGGCTAAGATTACACAACTATTACAGGGTAGATCCAAAATTTAGAACCAGGTAATTTGACTCCAAATTCGCTATACCATCTTTGAAGTACTTTATTATGTTACCTATTGTAATGAAATCTAGCAATATTTATCCTTTCTTATTTCATTTAAGGGGTTCCTTTTTTATCTTGGGATAGTACAATATGAGAAAGAATTAATTCCTTTCCTCTCAAGGGTCTGGCAAATAGAGGGGTTATTTTCATAACCACAGGCATACGGGGTCATGTGTGCTCCCAATTATGCCTTATATTTACATAAAACTGAATGGCACACATCAGAAGAAAGCTGCTATTTTTTTAGACTTGGTTAAGAAGAAATTTTGTTGGGGGGTCCAGAGGATTTTTCTTTGCCATGCCACAATTTCATTTCACATGTTAGAAGAGAGATTACATATTCTCCTTCTCCCTCCCTCTCCCCGCTCTCTCTCTCTCTCACTTCCCCTCCTTCTATTCTTCTTTTCTCTCTCCCTCTCTCCTTCCTTCTCTCCCTCTCTCTATTCTCTCTCTCCTTTTTTTCCTCTCTCTTCTTCACCCTTCACCTCTCCCCATACTTTTGCATTTTCCAGATTCTCTGCGTCTCTCCTTGGATATTTATGTGTATGTTTTTCTCTTTATGCATGTCTATTCACCTTCCCTTTCTTTGTCCCCCTCTTCTTCCTTCCCTCCTCTTTCTGCCTCTGTCTCTTTCCCTTAATAAGACACGGTATAAATCTGAAGTAAATTATGTTATATGTTGTATTTAATAGCTAGCATTTTACATCCCCTGTTCTTAATTTTAAAAGCCGATGAAAGGCAAATTCCAATTTGTAATGAAAAGAATTTCCTAACAATTCAAGGGGTCCAAAAGTGGCCCACAGGGCCCCAGGACAGAATGGACTCCTCCTCACTGGAGGACTTCAAGTGAAGGTCAGGTGGCTCTTTATCCAGCTTGTTGTGGGGGGCTTTCCTGTTCCGGTAGGGGTTGGACTAGATGTTCTCCAAGGTTCCTTCCAACTATGTGGTTCTATGATTCCTTTCATAGTTCTCTCTTTAAAAAACAATAAACAAAGCTTCATATCTCTCAACTTATTTTGCCTTTGTCTCAGGAGTCTTCCATAGAAAAAAGTTAGCCACCCCTGGCCTACTTCTCTCCATTACCAAATGCTCTCCAGACCTGGAGTTGATTTGATGTATATGGATCCAGCAGCAGAACCAACCTCATCTGTTCTGCTCTCTATTTATGGACCAGGACACTTCCAAGTTTCAAAGGAGGGGTGGGCCCAGGGTTGCTATTTTAGAATGGCTGACAGGACAGATTTCAAGGAAATCACAGCAACGAAAGTCATATTGAAAATTTAGAGAATGAGCCCCCTCTCCTCTAGCCCCAGCCAGTCTTCAGTGTTAGGTCACCATCTGCTCTGGACACAGAGGTAGGTACACAAGGGTCACTGTAACATTTATAGATGACACAATGGACAGAGCACCAACCCTAGAGTCAGGAAGAAATGGGTTCAAAATCAGCTTCAGCCATTTATTTGCTGTACAACCACTTCACCTTTCTCAGCCTCAGATTCCTCATCTGTTAAAATAGGGACAATAATAGTACCTTTCTTACTAGGCTTTTATGAAGATGGTTTAAAATATCACTTAAGGGGGAAGCTGGGTAGCTCAGTGGATTGAAAGCCAGGCCTAGAAATGGGAGGTCTTAGGTTCAAATCTGGTCTCAGACACTTCCCAGCTGTGTGACCCTGGGCAAGTCACTTGACCCCCGTTGCCTAGCCCTTACCACTCTTCTGCCTTGGAACCAATACATAGTATTGACTCCAAGATGGAAGGTAAGGATTTAAAAAATTAAAAAATAAAATTAAATACCACTTAAACTGCTTCGCAAACCTTACAGCACCATATAAATCCAGCTAGTAGTAATAGTATTAATGGCAATATCACTTTGTTAGCCCCAGGTTCCTCTTCAGAAGATTTCAGTGTTTCTTAGGAGTAGTCTCTTGTTCACCCTCCCAGGCCCATTAGAGGTTGTATTCACACCATACTTCCTTTTGGTGCCTTACCTAGGTTTTCCTGCAATGATGAAATAAAATTTAGGGGGGTAAAGTAAGTGGCTCAGATTAATATTGCATGTCCAGGATAGGAGGTTAAACTGAAAACCAAGAGACCTGGGTCTCTAGTGTCACCTTTCTCACTTAATTTGTAACCTTGGGAAACTCATTTAACTTTTGTAGGCCTTGTTTTCCTCATCTGTTTAAAAAAAGAAAAGAAAGGGGGCAACTCAATGGAGAGAGCCATTCATAGGAGATAGAAAGACCTGGGTTCAAAAGTGGCCTCAGACACTTCTTAGCTGTGTGACCCTGGACAAGTCACTTAACCCCCATTGTCTAGCCTTTACTGCTCTTCTGCCTCAGAACCAATACACAGTATTGATTCTAAGATGGAAGGTAAGGGGAAAGGAAGAAAAAGAAAAGGAGAGAGAGAGAGAGACAGAGAGAGACAGAGAGAGACAGAGAGAGAGAGACAGAGAGACAGAGAGAAGAGAGAGGAGAGAAGAGAGAGGACAGAGGACAGAGAGAGGAAAGAAAGAAAGAAAGAAAGAAAGAAAGAAAGAAAGAAAGAAAGAAAGAAAGAAAGAAAGAAAGAAAGAAAGAAAGAAAGAAAAAGAGAGGGAGGGAGGGAGGAAGGAAAGGGTAAACAGTGAGACAGAGGCAAAGAAAGAGAAGAGACAAAGAAAGGGAGACAGAGGCAAAGAGGGGGAGGGAAGAAGGGAGGGAGAGAGAGAGTTCCTCTATTTAAGGAGAAGAGAGAATGATTGAAAGAGACACTTCTTGGAGATTACAATTTAAAGCAGAAGGATAAATGGGAAACCTCTCATTAACCTCAGTTATCAATCAACCAGAACCACAGCAAGGGGAACCCAATATCATACAATGAGGGCACATACTCAGGCCATGATTTAGAAGGACCACCCTGTGCTAGGGTAGAGGGGCCCATCAGTAATCATTCTGGAAGCTCGTGTTCTCTCTGGCTACAAATCCAAACTGGAGAGTCTGTCTGCAATCTCCCCGACTTTTCACTGACTTGTCCTCTAATGCTTTTCCTCCTCCCTACCACCTTTTAAAATCATTCATTTCCTTCAAGCTCAAGTACCACCTTCTAAATGAAATTTTTCTTGATCTCCTCCAGCTATTAATGCCCTCCCTTGTTGCGCCTCCCCCTCCAGTGCTTCAAACAATTACTCTGTACCTCAGGATCATAGGTGGAAGGGACCATCCAATCCAACCCCCTCATTCTACAGATAAAGAAATCGAGGTTCAGATGAGCTAAGCAACTTGCCCAAAGTCCCACCAGTAGTACCAGAGATGGAATTAGAACTCGGACTTTGGACTCTACTGCATCAATCCAGATGCTCTGCCTCCAAAATCATTACTCTCTTCACTGCCTCACTATCTTCCACAGTGTCATTAGTAAGAATTCATTTTCTTTATAGTTATAAGTTTACATGCTTCTTCCCTCTTTGAATATAAGTTTCTCAAGGGCACAGATCACGTAATTCTTGCTTTTGTATCACTAACACCAAGCATAGTGCCTGGAACATAGTAGGTGCTTAATAGATTCTTGTGGTGATTGAGTGATTTAATCCAATCCAACTTGCAGCTGATTGTCCCCAATTACTAGAGCCTCCTTCTCCTCAACTTTGTGTTTATGGGGTGTGTGTGTGTGTGTGTGTGTGTGTGTGTGTGTGTGTGTGTGTG
>NC_058132.1:162576855-162601543 GCF_016433145.1 Gracilinanus agilis
AAAGAAAAGAAAAGAAAAGAAAAGAAAAGAAAAGAAAAGAAAAGAAAAGAAAAGAAAAGAAAAGAAAAGAAAAGAAAAGAAAAGAAAAGAAAGTAATAAATAGTCTCCTTGGGCACTATTCCCTTTGTGGAATTTAGTTTCTTCATCTGTAACAGGGGATTGAACTAGATCTCTAAGATTTCTTCCAGTCATATGGATCAAAATAAAAGATTAGACTTGGCCCTAAAGAACCTCTCCAGAGCCTCAGAGAATGAGGCACTCCAGAGACAACTTGGCCCCAGAGCCTTTAAAGCAGGGGATGGAAGTTTCAGAGGTGGATTTGAGTTTGTAGGGAGAAAAAAAGCTTCCTAATAATTGAAGCTGTCCAAAGTGGAATGGGCAGCCTCAAGAGTAGATGGGCTCTCCATCAGAGGACATATTCAAGAAAAGACTGGTTGGCTACTTGTCAGGTATGGCATAAAGAGAATTCTTCTTCAGTCCATTTTGAACTAGATGACCTTAGAGAATCTTTCCAACTCTGAAATTCTGCAATTCTACGCATTTCACTATATATCTGACAGTATCAGAATTAAAACCCAAGTCTCAGATACCAGAAGACCCACAAAAAGGTCAGAATAGTCTCTTTTCTCCCCTTCTTTCTTGTTTCTTCCTCTCCTTCCCTCCATTTTCTCCCTCTTTCCTTCCTCTCCCAAACCTCACAAAAGCCAATGATTTTTTTTTTGGCAATTTTTACCCAATCTGCTCAATCCAGCATGTTTTCTCCCTCTAGTGACTGAGCCAAGTAATTTCATGTTTTGATAACAAACTCACACCCTTTCCCTTCAGCTACAAAGGCAACCATACACACACACACACACATACACACACACACACAGCTCTTCACTCCTCCTTCCACCCTATCATCCTCTGCTTCTGTCTCATGCTCTGCCCTGTTGATTGATTTCTCTCTTCTATATTAATGAACCAATCAATCAAGCAATAAGCAGCTCCCCAGCATTGAGTTCAAATAGACCATCTCTCAGCATTTAATCAGAAATAAACAGGATACTATTGCTCTCCCTTTGCAGGGAGGGGAAAAGAACAAAAATTTGCCTCGTTTGCCTCATCTGAGGAGCCCAGAAAGGTGCTTGATGGGGCTACTGGAGTAAGAATACATGCAGTATAGGAGAAAAGATTCTCAAGATTTAGATTTATGAGTATTCATTTTGAATTATGGCTCTCACACTTATTAGCCATGGGATCTTGAGCAAGTCAATGCATAAGCCTCAACTGACTCATTTGTAAAAATGATGATATTATCAATACATTGTAATGCCTTCTTCATAGCAATATCTTCTTCTCTCAACCTACCCCACCCCAACACCAGCTCTGGAATGTTAGATCTGGAAGGAACCTTAAAAATCATTGAAACCAGACCTCTTCGTTTTATAGAGAAGGAAACTGGCACTCTGAAAGCATAGTGCAAAAAGCATCAGATTTGAGGTTTGAAGCAATTAATCAAACAAGATTTATTAAGCTCCTACTATGTGCCATGTATTACACTGGGGATTCAAGTACAAAGAATGAAACATTCTTCCTCAAAAAAAAAGCAAATTACTTTTTAGTGTGGGAGATACATATGCAGAGTACATCAAGTACATGGACAGGTTGTCCCAAAAGTCTCAGGGTAATCTTCAGCCTTTATAGTCTAAAACAGCACTAAGACTTTAGGACCTCTTGTCTAAATACATACATCATTAATATATGTTATATGTCAATGAAAAGACACAAATATAAGCCAAGTAGTTTGGGGGTGGGAAGATCAGGAAAGGTTTTAGGGCAAGAGATGTGCTTGTGCCATATCTTTTTTTAATTCTTACCTTCTGTATTAGAATTGGTACTAAGGGTTAGTTCCAAAACAAAAGAGTATAAAGGCTGGGTAATTGGGATTAAGTGACTTGCCCAGGGTCACACAGCTAGGAAGTGTCTGAGGCCAGATTTGAGACCAGGTCATCCCATCTCTAGCCCTGGTTCTAAATCCACTGGGCCACTTAACTGCCCTTGAGTTGTATTTTAAAGTAAGAGAGGAATTCTCTGTAAGAAGGAGAGAAGGAGGAAGTGTGTTCCAAGTATGGGGAGCAGCCATTGCAAAGGCACAGAAATAGTAAGTGAAAGGAAAGATTATCTTGAATGGACCTCAGAGGGAATAATGTCCAGAGAGGCTGGAAGTATAGGTGGGGCCAAATTGTATTGGGCTTTATATCCCCAGTAAGAGGAAGACACTGGAAATGGATAAGGAAGTCAGATCTGCACCTAAGGGAAATTACATGCAGAAAAAAAGAAGTTTCACTAAAACCTTTAGGATAGCTAGGTGGCTCAGTGGATAGAAAACCAGCCCTGGAGTCAGGATAACCTGGGTTCAAATCTGGCTTCAGACACTTCCTAGATGTGTTACCCTGGGCAAGTCACTTAACCCTGTTTGCTTAGCCCTTGTCCTTCTGTCTTAAAGTTGTTACTCAGAGAGAGAGCAAAGCTTTTAAAAGAAAAGAAAATCACATCATCATTTGGAGAATGAATGAACAAAATTATGGCATATGAATGTAGTGGAATAGTATTATTCTATAAGAAATTATGGAAGTCACAAAAATCTAGGAAGAATTTATGAAGTGATATAAAATGAATTGAGCAGAACCAGGAGAATAATTTATACAATAACAACAACATTGTAAAGACAACTTTGAAAGACTTACAAACTCCAATCAATGCAATTGATCTCACAACCACAAATCCAGAGGACTAATAATGAAGCATGCTACCCACCTCCCGGCAGAGAGGTGATGGCCTCAGGGTGAAAGAACAAGGCATATATTTTCTAAACATGACCAGTGCTGAAATTGGTTTGATTTAACTATGCATATGGGAGTGGGGAGGTAGAAGAGAAAGAAAAAGGATATTTGGAAAAATGTTCATTTAAGTTTTAAATGTTTTTTAAGGAAAAGTATTTTGCAGCAGCATAGAGACTAAACTAATGTGAGGGGCTTGTGACCTAGAAACTAATTAAAAGGCGATTGCAATGATCTAGGCAAGAAAGGGGAGCTTGGATCAAATGGCCTCAATTGTCTCCGTGAAGTAAGAGCCCAAAGGGTGGGAGAAGGAGAGATGTAGGAGACATGAGGAGGGAAGAGAAGGTCTGGAATGGATTCTGTAGGGAATGAGATAGGGAATCAATGAAAGAGGAATTAAAAGATTGCCTTGCTCCCGTGAGAGCCCAGGTGAGGTTGAGTAATGTGAATGTGTAGTGTTTCTGGTCAGCATGATTGTGGGACTTTCCCCAGCTGCATTCGGCATCTCATGAGTATGAGCAAAGGAGGCAGATGATGGGAGAAATCCAGGGCTGACGTTTGACCTGATATATGATATATGTCTGAAACTCACTGTCTCTTTCCTCCTTTACAAACTGAGGGATGAGAAACCTTGGAAGTCCCTGCTGGCTCTGACTGGATCCCAAGTTCATAAAGCGAATTAATATCAAATCCAGTGTAATAACAGAGGCCCCTTCACCTAGTTTTGTGTGTTTTCCATCCATGAGTTATCTTGAAATAGTCTAACTTGGAGTTAGGAGTCAGGAAGGTTCATCTTCCTGATTTCAAATACAACCTCAGGCACTTACTGGCAGTGTAACTATGGGCAAGGCACTTAGCACTGTGTGCCTCAGTTTCCTCATCTGTAAATTGAGCTGGAGAAGGAAATGGCAAACTACTCCAGTATCTTTGCCAATAAAAACCCCAAATGAGATCATGAAAAGTTGGTCACAACTGAAATGACTGGTAGATGCAAGAATTTTAAATAAAATGCTAGCAAAAAAATGTTTTAATAAAATACGTATGAAATGAATAAACAAGAGTCTAACTTAGAACAAATGGTTGGACTCGATGTTCTCTGCATATCCTTGAGTAAGGGTGTGTGCCCCCTTAAAAATCAAACTAGCTTGAGTATTCATTCCCTGGAAACTTTGGGTAACAGCATCAAAAGAGAGCAAATTAGATCAGAAGTTAGGAGAATAAGACAAATATCCCCAAGACTTTGACAGATGGTGGAAGCCGCCATGCTAAGAAGGGAATCTGAGCCCTCCCAGGAACACAGAATTACCTTGAGCCGTGCACCATAGCCAAGAACAATGTGGATCTTCTCTTGTAAGCAAATGGGTCCCAACACACTATTCACAAGTAGAGAAATAACCAAACCACTGAGCTTGTACCTCTTTACTGCGTGATTAAATCTCTAATGTTTATGACTCCCAGGCTCCTCCTGAAATTAAGTAGTTCTCACTCACCCTTGCAGGGTGGACTGCTTGGCACGGAAGGGAGGAGGCAGGAGTTGTAACCATTGGTCTAATCCCTCTGAAAGTCAGGGTTTTGCCTGGCACTGTGACACTGGGAAGCAAAGCCTAGTACAAGGGTTATTGTCAGTGCTTACATCAGGAGCCTGGATGCTAGTGTCAGGCTTCCTTATTTTTCCCCTGTTCTATCGTGCTTTCATGAAATGATCTTATGAATGAGCCATCTTAAGTGACTCCTGAAAGTCTCAGAAGCAGGGTGAATGGAAAGAAAGAGCTCTTAATCCTCAAGCCAACAAAGTGAGCAAAAGCCAAAGGAGATGCTGGAATAGCAAAAAGGCAGTTTCTCCATCTCATGAGTTCTTCCTCAAACAACTAACCTCTGGCCTCTGAGACAGGTTGTATAACAAGGGGAGAATATTCTAAGGGTCAGAGCACAGCTTTGCTATATCAACTATAATGATGAAGGCTCCAAACAAAGCACAGTTTGGCTGAAAGTTGACATCAGAAGCTCTAATCCTAACAAAGTAATTCTCTTGGTCGCTAGTGGCCTAGGTTATGAGATCTCCTGCCCTTGTAGTCTTGGGGACAGTTCTGTGACCTGAAGAAAAGGGCCTTGGTCACTAGGATTCCAGCACCGTAAATCTTGGGCTGGAAGAGATCTCCCAGGTGACCTAATCCAATCCCTTTATTTACAGATGAAGAAACTGAGACCCAGAGAAGTTAACTGATTTGCCCCATGTCATATGGACAACAAAGTTGGGATTTGACTTGGGTGTCATGACTCCAAGTTCAACAGCCTGTGCTAAGCTAAGTGAATTAAAACTAGCTGGCTGCATCCTAGATTTAACCTAGAATTTAACTCCTATTGATTTACTGTGTCTGTAAGAATGCCAATTTCCTGTGCCTTGGTTTACCTATTTGTAAAATGGAAGAGATGGAGAAAAGCATCAGAAAGGGAGAAAAATCATCTCTACAACCTATACTCCTATTCCAATATGAAGAAAACGGCTGCCTTAAACAGATGGGTTAAACGCCTCCGAGGCTCCAAATTCCCTGAACAGAAGACATAGATGTATACAATGAACAGGAGGCTGGGGACACAGGAGGGGCAGCTTAGTTCATCCCAACCCCCCATTGCCCAAGTTGATAGTTATCAAATCAGAGCACAAATAGAATTGTCCTGTAATGTAAGCGAAGGGCCGTGAAGGATTGAATTAATGTCCTGATGTCTCTAGCCAGATGGAAAGAGCCTGGAAAATCAGGCAGGAGTATAGAAAGTGTGCCTGAATGAAGAAGGCATTGACCCTGCGGGGAGAGCTACCTGGGACTCATTGGGGTCCTCATAACAGGGATGTCAGCCCAGATAAGAGCAATCTCTGGAGGAGAGCATGAGAGGGAAGGGAAGGTGAAGGCCCATTCAATAGATCGAGGGCATTTACAGTACCAACAAGCTAGGCTGACAGCAGAGACTGCTGAGCACAGACTCTGGGTGAGCTAGTAGAGGTGCGCTGAAGCAAGAGAGAAAGGGACTGGCCAGAAGTGAAGGAGCCTGGTAATGAGGCGAGAAGTGGAGTCCTGACGCGGAGAGTTCTACTGGAGCTTAGGACAGTTGGCAGCATATTTTGCACTTTTCCAAGAAGCAAAGACCAGGCAACAGAGGCCTCTCTGATAACCTGATTGCCCAGAATGACTTTAGTCATCAGTGTGTTCCTGCAGTTTCTCCACCAGTAGCAGCCAACAAGGCATAGAGCTAGAAAGAATAATGGGTAGTATTAAAGAATAATGGGGCAGTAAAGTGATGCATCAGATAAGAGTGCCAGGTCTGAAGTCAGGAAAACTCATCTTCCTGAATTCAAATCTAGACACTTTACTAGCTGTGTGACCCTGGGCAAATCACTCAACCCTGCCTGCCTTAGTTTCCTCATATGTAAAATGAGCTGGAGAAAAAAATGGAAAAACCACTTCGGTGTCTTTGCCAAGAAAATCCCTAATAAGACCATGAAGAGTTGGTCTTGACTGAAAAAACAACTGAATAACAACAGCCAACAAAGTGCAGAAATAGAAATAATAATGGACTTGTCATCAGATAGACAGGTTCAAGTCTCAGTTCTGAAAACATATTGGCTGTGTAACCATAAGCATGGTATTTAGTTTCTCTGTGACAATTTTCTCATCTGTGAAATGGGCATAGAAATACTTTTCATTAACAACCTCACAGAGTTGTTGTGAGACTCGGTTGACAAAATGTATATAAAATACTTGGTGACCATGAAGCCATTTATAAATCTGAAGAGTTATTATCTAGATATGTGAAGTCATGACAAAATTAACCATAGCAACTAAGTACTTTAAAATACGAAAAATCCTTTATCTTCATTATTTCACACAACCAAAAAGTAATGGCTGATTCACATGCCACAGCACCTGATACATAGCAAGTTCTTAATGTCTGACCAATCTCATTTGTGCTGTGCAATGTCAATGCAGGTCAATAATAACAGTATTAGAACAGTCCTCTGAATAATAAAATACCTTTTAAAATATTCAACTAAATATTAGGCCTCCCTCAGTGGTCCCCAGTCCCCAGGAGTGTCCCTCTGGGTGACTCCCAGCACAGGCAGGATCTCATAGATCAAAGTGGTTCTAAGGGACATTCTGTAATGGGATGATGCCAGGATTAGATTATATCAGGCACTGACCTGATTCTTAATCCCTTCTAGTCTACATGAATCTGTACTTTTTTCCTCGGAGAAAAGAAAAAAAGGAACACTCTCAGTATCAAAAGACCACAAGATTTTAGACCCAAAAGTCAGCTAGGTAGCCCAATGGATAGAACACTGGCCTGAAATCAGGAGGATCTGGGTTCAAATGTGGACTTGGGAGTTCCCTATCTGTGTGACTCTGGGTAAGTCGCTTAACCCCAATTACCCACTTATCCTAAACTGCTCATTTGCCTTGAAATTAATACTTAGTATTAATTCTGAGACAGAAAGTAAGGGTTTTTTCTTTCTTTTTTTTCAATGGAGGGACAAAAATCAAATCAGTAATCTTTTTTCAAGCCTCACAATGTGTCAGATACTGTACTAAGCGATCAAGACACAAAGAACAATAAAAATAGTCCCTCTCGGAGAGCTCATAGTCTAATGCAAACAATTATATTTAAGCAGGTTAAATTGGAGCTATATAGATTTTTGTTCATTGAAAAAAAATTAATTCAGTTTAAGAAAAGACTCTTTCAAATACATGTATGACCAGAAAAAAGAATCAATTGGCCAAGGAGTGAAAATGAATGGTATATTGGTATTCCCAGGATATTAAAAAAATAAGAAAAATTCTAGAATGTGGAGGAGATTTTCTATGGAGGATATGAGGAAAGACAAAAAAGATTCTACAAAATGAAAAGGCATGAAGAGATTGAGTCTACTTCAGTAAAGAGAGCACCCACACCAATAAAAACATAGATGGATAGAGCTATCTAAGTGTAACACAAAGCACCTTTCTAGACCATTGTAGAACATGCAAAATAAGTGTAAGGGTGCCTGGCCTCAAAGAGTTTATAATCTAAATGGGAAGAGGAGACATAGACACATGAAACACATAAAAGAAAACACAGAAAGAGATAGAAAACATTTCATCCAAAATAAGTCAATTGCATAAAATATCTGGTAGTTAGCCTACCGAGATATATGCTTTAGACTTACATGGCTACCACTACAAAACACTTAACAAAAATAAAGACAAATTATCGGAGAAAAACATTCATTATTCATGGTAAGGCTATACCAATATAATGAAAATGATGAGAGTATCTGAATTAATTTACAGGTTTAGTGCCACACTGATCCAAGTGCAATGGAATTAATTTCTATAGTGCTACATTTGTTTTGTTCCTGCAAAATCTTTTTAATTTATATAATCGAAATTGTGTGTTTTGTCTTTAAAGATAACCCCTATCACTTATTTGATTAAGAATTTGCCCCTGAGTCCCAATTGTACAAAGTACCACCTTGCATTTTCCTATAATTGTTTTTGGGTGTGGTCATTTATATAAAGCTGAGTATCCATTTGGAACTTGTGCTAATAATCACAAAACTCATCTGGAAAGAGAGGTCAGGATTTCAAGGGAAATAGAGGAGAGAAACAGAGGAATAGAAGGGGCTTACCATTGCTAGACCACAAATTATATCATAAAACAATAATCTAGGGGCAGCTGGGTAGCTCAGTGGATTGAGAGTCAGGCCTAGAGATGGGAGGTCCTAGGTTCAAATCCGGCCTCAGACACTTCCCAGCTGTGTGACCCTGGGCAAGTCACTTGACCCCCATTGCCCACCCTTAACCACTCTTCCACGTATGAGCCAATATACAGAAGTTAAGGGTTTAAAATAAAATAAAATAAAATAAAATAAAATAAAATAAAATAAAATAAAACAATAATCTTCAAAAACAAGTTCTTCCTGACCCAAAAAAAAAAAAAGCAAGAAATAGGAAAGTTAACCAACAGAATAGACTAGGCAAACAAGACTAAGAAACAATCAAATGTTAGTAACCTGGCATTCAATAAACCAAAGAACACAAGCTACTAAGACAAAGACCACCTATCTGACAATCATTGGAAAGCAGTTTGGCAGAAATTGGGGTTAGACCAACACTTTACAACACATTCCATAACAATTTCCAAATGGATTCTCAACCTAAAAGTATAAGGCCATTTCAAAAAACAACTAGAGAATAAGGGAAAAGTTGTACTTTATATAACTGTGACTAGGGGACAAATCTTAATCAAAATAGAGACAAAAGTAGTTTTAAAAGATAAAATAGACAATTTTTATTCTATTATTTTTAATTTCAAGAACAAAATTAATGCATCTATAAGAAATGTTGGTTGTGGATATTTTTTTTGCAATTTAGCAGGTTCTTTTCTAAAATTTTATCTCTAAGCTATAGAAAGAATTGCTAGACATACATTTTAACAGGAGACAACAGACAAGTGGTCAAATAATAGGAACAGGTGGTTTTTAAAAGAAGAAATACAAACTACCAAAACCATATAAAAGAATAATAAAAACCATTCATAATAGGGAATATACAAACTAAAATAACTCCAAAATTTTAACTCACACCCATCAGATTGGCAAAAATGGCAACTGTTTTGGGGTTATTTAGTAATTTTTGGAGAGTATGGGAAGATAAGTACATGGTTGATGGAACAATGAATCAATTCTCAAAAACAAAATGGGATTAGACTAGAAAACTTTATATAACTTTCAATGTAGTAATCAGTATGTCTACTAGGTATATCCATAAATGATGTCAAAGATAAAAGGAAAGTTCCTATATGTCAAAATTATTTGTAGTAGTTTTTTCTGTGTTATAGGAAAAAAACATAGTTACTCAGCCTACCACTTGACTCATTACTATATTCAGTCAATTAATAAGCATATATTCACTCTCTCTACATTTGAATTTTAAGGCAATCTAGGGTTACATGTGAATATTTATTTATTAACAAAATAGCAGTCTTTGTAAAAGCAAATTGATTGGTTCATACCGTCAGAGATTTATTGGATCATAGTTGCAGAGTTGTAAGGGAACTCAGAGGAGGCAGCTAAGTGAAGTAGTGCATAGAGTGCTAGCCTCAAACACTTACTAGCTAAGTGACTCTGGGAAAATCATTTAACTCTGTTTGCCTCAGTTTCCTTATCTATAGAAAGAGTTTTTAAAAAAGGAAATGGAAACTACAGTAGTGTCTCTGTTAAGAAAATCCCAAATGGGGTGACAAAGACTGGACACAACTAAAAAGGGACTGAACAAACTTCTCTTTTACATGGGAAGATCCTATTGGGTAGGGCAAAGAGAGGTAAAAGGAATAACTAAGAATTATAATAATATAAGAAAGGGGGAAAAGCATCAAGAAAATACTTAAAATAGAAAAGGAAAATTAACCCTAGCAAATATATTTAGGCAATTTAAAGGTATTCTCTCTCCCAAAAATAATTGCACTTGCCCCATTTTTCCTTGAGACATGAGCCAGTCAATAGTAAGTCAATAAAATTTATTAAGCATCTGTACTAGGTGCCAAGTACTTGGCTAAGTGCTTCAGATTGAAAAAGAGGAAAAAGTCAGTTCCTATCCTCAAAGACAGCAAGGTAATGGGGGAGACAATGAGCAAAGAAATGTACAAAGAAACTATATAAAACACAAATAAGAAATAATTAAAAGGGAAGGTATTGGAATTAAGAAGGGTTGAGAAAGGCTACCTGTAGAAGATGGAATTGAAAGACTTTGTTCCCTGGTAAAGGAGATCCCAAGATCAGAGCAAGTAGAAGAAGCCTCCTCTAAGAAGCCCTCACAGTTCCTTATCCCATTCCTAACCCTTCCATTCTGACGACTTTCCCTAGAAGACCTCACAGGGAAACTTGTGGATAATTTTCTTAATGCATTTGCCACGTGTTTTCATCTCCCTATTAGACTGTAAATTCCTTGGGGACAGGGACTATATTTTACCTAAGCTTCTTAATTTTTCTAGTTAATAAATATTTGTTAAATAATAATTGAATGAATGAATGAAGTGAATGAATAGATATCTTCCAGAAATATATATTTATGAAATGTGTCATTTTATACATGTATACATATATATGGTTTGTTTAGTTTGTTGGGGTTTTGTGTTGTTTTTTTATTTTGTTTTTTGGAAATTGCTTGAGAACAGATGGGTGAAAAATTATTCCCCCACCCTAGCAGCCCACACACTGTGTATTTTTTTAGCCTATAATTACCATGTTTTGCCACAAGGTAACATGCACCCCTGTATTTTGTTTTGTTCAGTAACCTCATCTGGAGTTTTCTTGACAAAGATCCTGGAGTGGCTTTGCCATTTTCTTCTCCAGCACATTTTATAGGTGGAGAAACTGAGGCAAACAGAGCTAAGTAACTTGCCCAGGATCGAATAGCTAGTAAGTGTGTGAGGCTAGATTTGAATTCAGGAAGGTGAGTCTTCTTGAATTCAGGCTTGGCACTCTTTTCACTTTACCACCTAGCTGTCCCTATATAGATAAAATTCATGATTGTTATGGAGATGTTAGGAATTGAAAAATAAGGTCCTAAAAGTGGGACAATCATCGGATTGTAAGATTTAGTGCTGGAAGGGACCTTAGAGATCATCTAATCCAATACTTGGGTTGTGGATGGAAAGTGAAACTCAAGTAGGTCAAGTGACTTATGGGAAGACATACAGATCCAAGATTCTACTCAGATTCTCTGACCACAAATCCAGAGATCTTTCCAGAACATGAATTTCAATTTGATTCAATTCAACAGATATTTACTAAGAACCTTCTATCTGCAAAATGAGTATGTAGCACCTGGAATCCCTTCCCCTACCACATTGGACCCCCAAAACAAAATTCCCCCAGGTTTGTAGATACCCTGTGATGGCACAACTACTCACAGCCATATCTCATAAGACTCCTCAAGTGTTTACTGTTTTACAAGTTAGCTGGAGAGGGGAGGGATGTGATTAGTTCAAAGCAAAGGCATTTCATGAAATAGCATAGTAAGAAAAATAACAGTGGAATATTCCCCTCAATAAACCTGGGTCACAATTTCCCACAGGTACACTTGCCATCACTGGGGAGAATGGACACTCATGTATGGGAGCACACATAGGGAGGGCGAGGGTCTCCATGTGGAAGGTCCTCAGATGTCATCTGGTGATGCCATGCTATCTCTCTGAGAGTGTGGCATCATGCCTTCAGTGCTGACCTCCATGCTTCTTCATCTCTCCTGAGCATTTCCACTAAGAAAAATCATCCCTACTTCTAACTTCCAGATTTCATCTCTTTCATTGGCTAAAGTACAAGTCGAACAAAATCATTTTTGTCTTTGCCTTAGTAGGACTTAATAAATGCTTGTTCATGGTTTCCTCCATATACCAAATTTCCAAGCTCAGGATAAGCTAAATTTCTCTTTTGATTCTCAGTCTCCCTGATCCTTCCCCCTCTCTCCTAAGGGGAATTCCATAAGCCCCAAGTCCTCATACCAGCTTTTCCACCAATATATTTCAAGTCCAAAAATGTCCCATGACCAAGTGAGTTTGGGAAACACTAGCTGTTAAGACTAGGAAGAGACTTTCATTGATATATTCATTCATCCACTCATTCATTCATTCATTCAATAAACACTTTGTCCTACAGAATCAGAATTCAAATCCCACCTCTAACACATTTTGCCTGTGAAATTTTGAGCTGGTCATCATCTCCCTAGACCTCAGCTTTCTCACCTGTAAAATGAATGAGCCCTGAGGCTCTCTTCCAGATCTAGATATCAGATCCTAGTGGCAAGAGATCCATCAGAGTATCTATGGCTCTGCCAGATGACAGAAAGAAAGGAAGGAAGGAAGGAAGGAAGGAAGGAAGGAAGGAAGGAAGGAAGGAAGGAAGGAAAGAAGGAAAGAAGGGAAAGAAGGAAAAGCTACTCCATCTTCCACAGTGACCATGCTATTATTGAGTTCACAAGAGTCCCACATGAATAATCATTAGCCTTTGAAATATCAAAGCACAGTGAATGGATCATTGGAATCCAAGGACCTGTGTGTTTACTCCCTATGTGACCCTGAGCAGTAACCTCTTCTCTCCAGTCCTTGGCTTACCTGTCTATAAAGTGAGTGTTAAGCTAAATGCCTTCTGAGTTCCTTTTTATCTCTATAATTTCTGTATGATTCCAAGATATAGAAAGGAAGCTTAGGATAGTCAAATCAAAAGGTCTGAGCTTATATCCTTATTCAACTACTCACTACCACTTATAAAATAACGCTTGGGGAAGCTAGGTGGCCTGGCAATGGGAGGTCCTGAGTTCAAATCTGTCCTCAGATATTTCTGAGCTTTGTGATTCTGTGCAAGTCACCCCATTTGCCTAGCCTTTACCTTTTTTCTGCCTTGGAACTAATGCTTAATACTGATTCTAAAACAGAAGGTAAGGCTTTTTTAAAAAATAGTAACTTTCATAGATTTAGAGCTAAAAGGGATCTTAGAGGCTATGTAGTCAAACTGACCTTAGCAAGTCACTGAGGCCAAGATCTGAAGCTCGGATCATATGAAAACTTGTTCAATGAAGAATTCTGGATGGAAAGTAGAGGAATCTCCTACCTATGTTTCTGGTCTTCTTACAGGTCTCCCCCCTCCAACTCCCCAGTGTCTTCTGTGATCCTTTGCTGCAGACCTTCTGGCTCTCTCTCACCCATGACACTCCATCTCTTGGCTCTGGACATTTTCTCTGGCTGACCCCCATGCCTGGGATTTCTTCAAATTTCTCCCCTGGCTCCCTTCAAATCCCAGCTAAAGCCCCACCTTACGCAGGAAGCCTCTCCCAATCTCCTTTAATTCTAGTGACACCCCTCCATCGATTATTTCAGATTTGTCCCCTAGATAGCTTGTTTGGTTTGTACATAGTATTTGGTCCCCCTGATTAGACTGTCAGCTTCTTGAGAACAGATACTGTCTTTTGCCTCTCTGTGTCCTCAGCAGTTAGTTTAGTGCCCGGCGCATACTGGCACTTAATAAATGTTTCTTGACTGACTGACTGCAGGTTGTTGTTTAGTCATTTCAGTTATGTCTGACTCTTCAAGACTCCGTTGGGGGAGAGGGCAGCTGGATAGCTCAGTGGATTGAGAGCCAGGCCTAGAGATGGGAGGTCCTGGGCTCAAATCTGGACTCAGATACTTCCCAGCTGTGTGACCCTGGGCAAGTCACTTGACCACCATTGCCTAGCCCTTACCACTGTTCTGCCTTAGAACCAATACCCAGTATTGACTCCAAGATGGAAGGTAAGAGTTTAAAAAAAAAAAAGACTCCATTTGGGTTTTCCTTGGCAAAGGTCCTAAAGTGGTTTGCCATTCCCTTTCCCATCTCATTTTAGAGGTGAGGAAACTGAGGCAAATAGGGAAAGTGACTTTCCTAGGGTCACACAACTAGGAAGTATCTGAGGCCAAATTTGACCTTGGGGCTTTCTGAATCTCCACCAGATGCTCTATCCACTGTGTGACCAACTGATGGATTAGCATGTGAAATGTGTTCAAATGAAGTCCTGTCCAGAGGCAACAGAGTGACCTAAGGGTTCTCTCAGTGCTCCCCAGGACCAAAACTGTGCCAGAGCTTTGGGTGAGAAAGTCAGATAACAGAGTCAGGATCCAAAAAGATCTTAATTGGCTAGAGTATTGGACTGGACCTAATAAGCTGAATTTCAGCAGAGATCAATGTCATGGCTTATATTTCAGTCCAAAAAAAAAAATCCACCTCAGAAGTGCAAGACAGAGAAGGCATAGTTAGAGAATAGTTTGTCGCCTGACTAGAGAAAGCCAGGTGGCTCAGTGGGTGCAGCAATGGAAAGTCAGGAAGACTTTCAAATCTAGCTTCAGATGCTCACTAGTTGTGTGATCTTGGCCAAGCTGGATCAAAAGAGATAATATTTGTAAAATGCTTAGCGCCGTGCCTGGTACTTCGTGAGCATTTCATAGTGGACTCCCTTCCCTTCCCACCTGGTCTGGGACCACATCATCACTCGGCAAGCACTTTATTAAGTGCCTGCTATATTCCAAGCACAATGCTTGGCTGGACGAAAACAAGAGCAAGCTGAAACACTCCCTGCCCTCGCTGAGCTTATAATCTATTGAAGAAAACAACATGAACCCACATAAATATATGCAAAAAAATACAAGATAATTTAGGCAGAGGGTGCTAGGAACCAACTAGAGGATCAGGAAAGGTCTCAGGTAGATGCTGAAATTGAAGGTGAGCTTTAAAAAAAACTATGGCAGGCAGCTGGGTAGCTCAGTGGATTGAGAGCCAGGCCTAGAGATGGAAGATCCTGGGTTCAAATTTGGACTCAGACATTTCCTAGCTGTGGAACCCTGTGCAAGTCACTTAACCCCCATTGCCTAACCTTTACAGCTCTTCTTCCTTAGAATCAATAAACAATATTAATTCTAAGATGGAAGGTAAAGTTTAAAAAAAAAAGTGTCGGTTAAGAGAAAGTCTGTGGTAGGCCTGGGGAATAGGATAGCTAAGTGGCACAGTGGGTAGAGTTCCAGACCTAGAATCCTGAGTTCGAATCTGACTTCAAACACCTACTAGCTGTGTGACCTTGTACAAATCCCTTAACCCTGTTTGCCTCAGTTTCCTTTCTGTAAAATGAGCTGGAGAAGGAAATGGCAAACCATTCCAGCATTATTGCCAAGAAAACCCCATATGGGGTCATGAAGAGTCAAACATGACTGAAAAAAATGAATGAACAACAAGTATGGAGGACAGGCTAAGCAGAGGCATGAAGATGGGAGGTAGAATGTTGTGTCTGAGGATCGGCAGGAGGACTGGCTTTTCTGGACTGTACAGTATGTGAGGGAGAGTAATGATTAACATCATAGAAATATAGGTTGGAACAGATTGTAAAAGGCCTTCAATGCCAAACAGAGGGTTTTCTGTTTGATCCTGGATGTGATAGGGAACCACTAGAGTCTGTTGAGAAGAGCACTGCTGTGGTTAAACCTGAGCTTTAGGAAAATCGCATTGGCATCCCTATGGAGCATGGGTTAGAGTGGAGAAAGACATATGGAGAGAGGTCCTTTAGGAGGCCACTTTAATAGTCCAAATGAGGGATGACAAGGAGGTGTGGCTATGTGAGAAGAGAGAAGAAGAAGGATTCAAGGGAGGAAAAGAGAAAGAAAGAAAGAAAGAAAGAAAGAAAGAAAGAAAGAAAGAAAGAAAGAAAGAAAGAAAGAAAGAAAAGAGAGCATCATGACTCCTTCATTCCCTTCATTCCCATGGATGGAAGGAACAGAATGGGGAAATGTCAATGAAGAGGGCATCACTCTGTGGTGGGAGAAAGGTGGGAGATATCAAGCTATCTGTGTCCTGGATAATAGCAAAGAATCCTCTGCAAAGAATCAGGGTCCCCATTGCATTGACTGTGGAGACTTAATTAAAATGACTTTTTTTCCCATAAGCAACCAGAACAAGCCCTGCTTTCCTCACTTCACATCATCAGCCTGTGCCAAGGATGCTGCTAACTTAAAAATCATAGGATGCTAGAACTGGAAGGGATCTTAGAGCTTATCTAGTCCCAAAATCTTTCCAAACTTTACAGATGAGGAAATTGAGATTTATGGAAGCTAAATAGTTAATTAGATGATAAAATGGACAGTGCATTTTTAGACTTGGAGATAGAAAGATCAGAGTTCAAATCCTGCCTCAGACACTAGCATATGGCTCTGGCCAAACCAATCTCTCAGCCTCAATTTCCTTATCTGTAAAATGGAGGTAATAATAGTACTTACCTCACAGAGCTGTTGTGAGGATCAAATGAGACAATCTATATGGAGCATTTTGCGAACTTCAACGCACTCTTTAAATTCAAGCTGTTGTTGTTGTTGTTATATGACTTGCTAAGGTCTCACAACTGGTAAATGGCAGAGCTGGGAGTCTAACCCGGCCCTTCTGATTGCCAAACTGTGCTTTTTATTACTCCACGCTGCCTGTTACCTCCCCCAGGTGCATTCTTTTAGCTCTCTCTTCTGGATGGAACTTGAACTGAATATATGGGCCCCCTTGGGCACCCAATGGTTAATTCGGTTTTCCCGGGTTGACAACAAACACACGACCAAAACAGGCAACTATTTTTATCCTCGGATTAATCACAAAAGGCTAACGCTTCCACCTTCCCTGTGATTAAAAATTAGGAGACCAAATTCTATAGTGGTACAGGATAATAACCAATCCAGCTAGTGTGATGTATGAATAATGCATCTCTCTGCTGGCTGTTCCACTGTTCCTCTCCCCCTCCGCTGCCTCCCTCTCCCTGTCTCTTCTGCCCAAGTTTGAATGGAGAGGTAATGAGTTGCTCTCCTTCCGGTAAAGTTACAGCTGTGGAGAACGACTGTTGATTTCTATTCAGTTTGACGGGCCCGGTGCATCCTCCCACAGCCTTTCCTCCTCCTCCTGCTGCACAGACACACAGACACACACACCCCCACAGCCACCATCCCCCATCCGCACCCCTCACTCCCACTCTCACCCCCATCTGGTGTGTAATGAGCCGAGGGCCAATCAATAATGCATGCCTACATGAATAACCAGGATGATAACCGCTTATTTGGGAAGATGTAATCAGGACCCATTCTGAGTGTGTGTGTGTGTGTGTGTGTGTGTGTGTGTGTGTGTGTGTGTGCGCGTGCATCAGCCTAATCTCTCCTTATCCCCATGTCTCTGTTACCTCTAATTCAATAGACTGAAGCTCAAGCAGAAAAGAGATTGAGAAATGTTTGGGGAGAATTAAATACCTCCAAGTATCCTTTGGCAACGTTGGGGATGAGGACCCAGGTCGATGCGCTAGGAAGCAGCCCCTCGGGGAGATGGTGGCATTGGAGTATGTCTCAGAAGGACTTGTACAAGAGGCTTGCTCATTTGGGGCACTTGTGGTCTTTGCAGGAGGCAGCAAAGACAAGGGCTTGGGGGGAAGGGGGAGTAGAGACCACCGTTGTACATGGATGACAGGGTGACAAGAGCCCTGCCTCTTATTCTTCCCCGTAAAATACTAGTTAGGTGTTCCCAGCTATCCGATCTAATCTGGGCTCACTGAGGTCCCACTAGAGCCCCTCTACCTTTGTTCCCCAGTTAGGGAGGTGAGAGCGGCAGGTCCACACAGGTGAACAAGAAGAGAGAATTGGAATAAGAGCCCTGTGTCTTTGTGATCGTGTCAAGGCCAGTCACTTTTCCCCTGTGGATCAGTTCTCTTCTCTGGAGGGGAGTGGAAGGGCTTCTCCACATCATTGGGATGAAATTTCCATTATTGAGAACAAATCATTAGCTGCTCTGCACTCCCCCATTTATGAGAGCCCATCATTATCCTCCTTCCCCAGCCTGCACCATCTTGTGATCATGGGGCTCTGGCCAACCCTGACCAACCCAGGGAAGTCGAGCCAAGGACTAATGAGTGTTTAGCAAGCCCCCAAATGAAAGGCTGGGAGAAGTGTTGGGTCAGTGGGTTGTCATTACTGCTGAGCCCCCAGGGGCTCTGGCCGCTCCACCCAGAGGCCATCTGCACTGAGCTGTGGGACCTCCCAGCAAGACCTTAGTTGAAAAGGCAAAGAACTGGGAGGGGTTGGATGACCTCGAAAGGCCAGGACATCTTCTTCCAGCCAAGAGAGTAGATGCTGGAGAAGGGAGAAGGGAACAGAATAGTGTAGGGAGAATCAGAGCAACTTATTTCATATTGGAAACATTGAGGGGTTATACTTCCTCATCCAAAATGTAAAGAGAAAAACACCAAAGCCATTTAGAATTTAGTTACAGTGACAGGCAGGTTAGCCAGAGAGTCCTGGCTGGAGACAGAATAGAGATGATGAATCCCAAAGAGATCTGACTTCTATTTAAAGATTATTATTTGAACTATATGGGCCCTCAGAGAACATCTAGTACAACTCCCTCATTTTACAGATGAGGAAATAAAACCCAGAGAATTAAAGAGACTTGCCCAAGGTCACACAGGTAGGAAGGAGAAGAGTGAAGATTTAAAGTGCATTTCCCTGACTTCAGATCCAGTGAGTTTTCCACCTTACCATATTGCCTCTCAATACCCAACTGGCTCTGGTACAGAACATGGTTACTGATAGTAAGAAGCATTAGAGAAAATAGTTTAGGGGTCCCAAAGCTATCGCATGCCATATCTTAGGCTCCAGGAAAAGTTCATGACTTGAATGGGGCCCTGCCAAGGAGGCAAGAAGGAAGGAAGGAAGGAAGGAAGGAAGGAAGGAAGGAAGGAAGGAAGGAAGGAAGGAAGGAAGGAAGGAAGGAAGGAAAGGAAGGAAAGGAAGGAAAGGAAAGGAAAGGAACTTTTATTAAGTACCTAGTGTCTGGAACTGTGTTAAACTCTACAAATATTATCTCATTTCATCCTCACAACTCCCCTGTGAAGTGGGTACTGTTATTATAACTAGTTTACAGTTTAAGAAAGTGAGGGAATCACAGGTTAAATGATTTGCTCAGGATCACACAGCTAGTAAGTGTCTGAAGGTTTTCCTTCAGGTCTTCCTGACTCCAGGTCCAGCAGTCTATCCATTGCACCATTTTTGTTTCTCTGGGTAAAGAATCCTCCTTATACCAGGGAGCTGGATCCTTACTAAACTGCTGGGTCTAGTCCAAGGCTACCAGTCTTTTGACTGAAGCTTTATGACCCCCTTCCTCCATGGTAATCCATAGTAACCAGAGGAGAGTGCCCCCTTTATGTTAGGCCAATGCTACTGGCTTAGACATTCCTAATGTACTGCAGAGATCAAAGGCTGCTGCCCATACCAAGGCTGTTGCCCATCCAAGGCCAACAGAACAGACTCTACTCCTTTACTCTGGGGCAAGCAGTAAGGGAATAAGAATAGAGGAAGTTGAGGAGATAGAAGTATGAAAGAATATGCACCATTTGTAATTTTTCCAGGGAAGACAAAAGAAAGAGAGTAGACATGCCTTGAGCCCTGGATGCTGTCTAATATTTTAATATATGGAAAGGGCACTGGTATAGGAGTGAGGAGACTTGGGTTCTAGTCTTTAATAATGTACATTACCATCATCTATGACCTTGACCAAAACCCCAAACTTTGCAAAGCATCTACTTCTTCTCTAAAGTGGAGATCAGTCACTTAGCAAGCATTTATTAAACTCCTTCTATGTGCCAAGCATTGTATTAGGCTCTGTGCATTCAGATATAAAGAATAAGATCATCCCTACTCTCCGTGGATATGAAAGTAGAAAATATTTGATCATTCCACATAAATTCTATTTTTATTTTTCTATTCGGTTATTATGAGGCTTTATTTAGCCCATTCTGAAGAAGTCGACCCAACAAAAAGAATATGGCCATCCAAATCATTTAACAAGCATTTATTAAATTCTTATTATTTGCTAGGCACTATGCTAGATGCTGGGGATATTCTTGCTAGAGTAGCCCGACAAAGTCATGTTGTAGAAAGCCAAAAATTGCTAACCCTCCTTCAAAGAAAGAAATAATGAGACTCAAGGAAAATGTCACTTCTTGGCCTTCAACCTGATTTGTCTATTATGCTTCCCTTCCACAGTGCCTCCTGACGATCCAGTCATCCTGGGAGGACCAGTGATCAGTCTTCGTGCGGGAGACCCCCTCAACCTCACGTGCCATGCTGACAATGCCAAACCAGCTGCCTCTATTATCTGGATGAGGAAAGGAGAGGTCATGAATGGGGCCACCTATTCCAAGGTGAGGCATTGAATTGGAAAATATTGGGGGAGAGTGGCAGGCATGGCCTTCTCTCTCAGAGCACAAGATCACAGAATGCTAAAGTGGGGAAGACCCTTAGAAACAATCATAACCATAGAGCTAGATGTGGATAGGCCCTCAGAGATCACCTATTCCAACCACCTCATTTTTTGTCAGGAAACAGAGAGGGTAGAAAAACCTCACTGGTGATCGCACAGGTTGTGAAAAGTCAGAGATTGATGGGTTTCAGCCCAACTACCCTTCCCATTACATGGTGTTGATCTCTTTAGGCCAACATACTCTTTATCAGTCAAAAATTTTGTCTTATTGGTTGTCCCTGTTCCTATTCCACAAAGCATTAAGTTCAAAAGCATTCATACTTTTTAAGAGAGGTAGCTTCAGGGCTGCCCCAGGTTCAGAAGTGCCCCCACCGGTCAACGGCAAGAACCCAGCTTCCAGGGCCCTTTCTGTCCCCCATCTACCCACCCACCAGAGTGCCTTCATCATGGTCCCAAGCCCTGGGGTTCTGGGAGCTATTAGGAGCTTATTAGGAGATAAATTCTCCAGCTTGTCTCTCTGGTGGGGAGCCATCCAGTTGTATCATTAAACATGAAAATATGACATGGAGAATATTCCAATCAGATGAGGGCAAAAGGGGAAGGAAGTAGACATTCTTCCCAGACTTGTCAGGTCCTGTTCTCTTCCTAAATTCTAAGTAGCAACTGGGGTTTATAGCCTCAAAAAAGAAAAGATAAATTTAATAGGACCCAGCAGAGGGCAGGAAGGGCTAAGGACAGCTGCCAAGAACTCAGACGACCTCCTGTCCCTCATTCCAAAGCCTGAAATTGGGATGTCAAGTTCAACTCTGCAAATATTTACTGATCACCTCATTTCTGCCAAATACATATGGGGAGGACAGAATAAGAGGAAGCACAGAGCCCTGCAATAGAATTCTGGATAAAGCCCAAACTCCTATTTTCCAGGGACTCATAGTTTTTCCGGGGAGATAAGACCATAGAGAATTTGGTGTGGCCCCTAAGTTCCCATCGGGTCACTCGCCTTCTTTTTTTCCGCCCCATTTACAATATTTGTAATCCAACATTGCTACCCAGACTCCCCCTCCCCTCTGCTTAAGCACCCAGCAATTACTCTTACCAGAATGTCACATCTGTTTTCTGTAATTGATGGAGAGTAGACCTGGGAGCGGCCAAAAGTAGGGAAGGGAAGGAGCTTCTTTGAGAAGGGGGAATGAGCCCATGAGGAAGTCTCCCCAAAGAGCTGTAATAATAATGAGGAGAAGGGGAAAGATACCTCCCTCAAGTTGTCAAGCATTTTATAATTTTCAAAATATATATGATCCTCAAAATTATGGGTAAAGGGAGAAAAGATGCTATCAGGCTAGGCACCTAGATGGCCTAGTTCAGTGATGGGCAAGCTACAGCTGGGGGGGCCAGATGTGGCCCCCCTGAAATGTTCTATCCGGCCACCTGACATTATTCCTAATCTGACAAATACAGTGAGTAGGGTACAACACAATGAAACTTTGAAAGAGTTGCCTTAGAAATAGGCTGACAGATGAGCATTTCCTTTCCTTTGGCTCCCTCTTTAAAAAGTTTGCCCATCACTGGCCTAGTTAATAGAACACTGGACATGAAGTCAGAAACACTTGAGTCTCTAATCCTACCTTGGTCACCTAACCCCTTTCAGCCTCAGTTTCTTCACCTGCAAAATAGGCAAAATAATAGCATCTATACTCTAGAGCTGTTATGAGGATCAAATGAAATGATATATTGTAAAGGGCTTTGTAAATCTTTAAAGGCTATCTAAGTGCTAGCTATTATTGTGTTGCATTTCCTGAATAAATATGCAGTGAATATATATTCCCTGAAACTTAGAGAAGTTAAATGACTTGTCCATGGTCATACAACTAGAGTAAGGTCTAGATCCAAGGTCTCCAAACCTTAAATGTATTATTCTTTCTACTATAGTAGGAGAAAGGGAGAAGACCAAGGAGTTGAAGAATGTGATGTGGAAGGATTACATGCCATGGGGGTAGTTTTTCCGCATCATTGTCATCACCTTGTAGGATCTTTCCTCCAGAGATCATGTGGAAGCATCTTTCTGAGTACCAAAGGGAGCCAGACAGCAACAGGAACTATACTCATCACTGGGGGTGGTAAAAAGAGACAAAAACAGTCCCTGAGCCCAAGCTCTCTCTTAAAAAGAGAAATTCCTGGATGATTATCATTTATGGTCGTTCCCCCCACCAATGAGGGTGCTAAAGTCAGCTCCAAACAAGTTGACTGTTAAATTTTCAGTGTGAGCATTTACACCTTAGAAATTGGCAAACACTACAAAGCAGGGTTTGATTTATTATTTTGTGGATGGTCCAGACATAAGAAAGTGAGAGAGAAAATGCAGGTTCAACTTAAGTGTGTCAGGCCTTTTTTTTTAGAAAGCTAATTGTTAAACATTTACTAGACACCCCTGATTGCCCTCTATCGTCACCCCAAAACTCCTCTCTCCCATGGTTAAGCCTACCAGAGAGCAGGGCAAAGGACAGGATTCAACCTTTATGAAGCACGTACTACGTGCAGGGCACTAAGCTAGACCCTAAAGGGCGCCTGGGCAGTGGACACCATCCCTTCCCTTGTGGATGAGGCTGGGGAAGTGAGCCATTTGAAAAGGATAGTTTAGGGCAGCTAGGTAGCACGGCAGATAGAGCACTGGGCTTGGAATCGGGAAGGCATCTTTATAAGTTCAAATCTAGGCTCCGGTACTTACTTGCTGTGTGTGTCTCTGACCCTGTTTGCCTTTTGAAAAAAAAAAAGAGGGAGAGGGGGACCAGTAGGTAGCTGAGTAGATGGAGCCAAGCTTAGAAATGGGAGGTCCTGGGCAAGCCACTTTGCCCCCGTTGTCTAGCCCTTGCCACTCTTCTGCCTTGGATCTAAGACGGAAAGTAAGGAAGGGGGTCTACGCATTAGCCTCCCTTTCCTCCTCTCTTGCCCCTAGAGAGCCAGCATCATCAGGCTGTCTGGAAACGAGCGTGCCTTTCCATCCTGTGGGCTTTCATCTGGGCTGCTGGGCCTTGGAGTTGGCAGTGGCATTATCATTCGAAATGCCAACAAATAAATAGATAAAAGAGTGGAAGGAGAGGTGACGGGAGAGGGCTTGATCTCCTTAGAAGGAGGGATGCTTACTGAGCAGAGCCGCTGAGGCAGGAGTAAAGGGAAGAGGGTGCCTTCCGAAGCCCCCCTCGGTGTGGTTGCTGACCAGGCCACGGTCCTGGATTTGGGGCCAGACCCAGAGAAACCAGCTTTCTCCCTAAACCCTTTCTCCACAAATGCAGTGTTTGCTCACAAACAACAGGATCTCCCAACTACACGATCAATGCCATGCCATCAAAGGCTTAGGAAAGGTGCAGCCCCCAATCCATTCCACAGATGAAGAAACTAAGGCCTAAGAAGGTGAAATGGATTGCCTAACGGGCCCGGGTTCCTGACTCTAGTCCCTGGCTCTGTCTGTTATGCTCTAGCTGAAAAGACAAAACTAACACTAGTAAAACAATCAAATAATCTTAGCCGCCGTTCATGGGCTGCTTTACGGTGGACGGAGCATGTCGCACACATTTGGTACAAGGAACCCAGATGGAGAGGTGGTGATGCCTAGTGGCTAGAGAGCTAGCCTGGGAGCCAGGAAACCCTGCTTCTGACACATCCTGGCTGGGTGGCAGTGAATAAGTCACTCACCCTCTCGTGCCCCCGGGCGACTCTCTGACACAACTATAATTTGCAGAGCAAGTGTTGGCTGCTAGACAGAATTTCCTCATTGGGAGTGTGATCTACCAGCAAAATCACAGGTCTGGTCTTTTTTTTTTTTTCTTTTAAGTTACAAATAATGCTAGAGGAGTTTAGAGGAGCGAGAGATTGATGTGGGCTATCGGTGGCGTCAGAGGCCTCGTGGAGGGGATTAGTCCACAGGGCACAGGACGAATACACTCAGCAAAATAAATCTTGAGTGGTCCGCAGCCCCGGGCCTCCTGCCTCAGCAGCCCTAGACGTCCCCATAGCTGGCACAGCAGACCCAAGATATGCCCAGGTA
>NC_058132.1:162606348-162680998 GCF_016433145.1 Gracilinanus agilis
CACACACTCTCTCTCTCTCTCTCTCTCTCTCTCTCTCTCTCTCTCTCTCTCTCTCTCTCCCTCCCCTCCTTCTCCCTCTGTCTTTTTCCCTCTCCCTCTCCCTTTTTCTCTCCCTCTCCCTCTGTCTCTCTCCATCTCTCTCCCTCTGTCTCTCTGTCTCTGTCTCTGTCTGTATCTATCTATCTATCTCTCCTGGATTACCAGGTCCTGAAGGACAGAAATAACCTTATTGCACCTACCTAGCACAGAGACACTTAATAAATGGAATTTATAGAATGAAATTGAATACATGTTATGTATATATAGCTATGACCTGGAGCAAATCACCTTATTGCTTTAGGGCCTCAGTTTCTTCCTCTGTAAAATGAGGGAGGTGGCATGGGTGATCTCTAAAGTGTCTATGTTCTAATGTTCTGTGATTGACTCGCTCTCCCTGCCTCTCCACTTTCTAGCAACCCTGGCCCCCTCATCTATGGCATCCCATTCACAGAAACATACATGAGGGTATGCACTCCCCAATATGCATATCCACATATTTTAATAGATATGTACATGCACACACGTACTCACACACACATATTGGTCAAAAAGGGAGCAGCCTTCTAGCAACGTGGCCCTTCTGACAGTAGAGCAAAGAGAAATCCCCTAACTAGTGACTAATGAATGCCCTCCCTAACCCAGAGCTGATTTACATGCTCATGAACCTTTCTGAATCTGGAGGGTGACAGCTCCATGTCTCTAGGGTGCCTCAAAAATCAGATTCACTCCCAGGAAATGAAAGAAGGGAGAATAGAGGAGGGTGAAAAGGCTAGAAAACAGGGAAGAAAAAGACAAAAGAAAAGAGCAGACAGAGAAAGGGGGAGAATTGCACAAAAGGAGAAAGACAGATGTGAATGCCAAAGCTGCAAGGAGCTTTAGAAATCATCTAGTCCAGCATTTCCCAAACTGCATTCTCATTCTGAGCCTCAGTGGAATGAAGGGTTCTGTGCTATTGATGTATCTTACCTATAAATTATTTAATTATGTACTTTGGCAGCTGGGCAGCTAGGTGGTGCAGTGCAAGTGCTGGGCCTGGAGTTAAGAAGACCTGAGTTCAAATCCAGCCTCAGGCATTTACTAGCTGTATGACCCCAGACAAATCACTTAATCTAACCCTCTTTGCCTCCATTTCTTCATCTGAAAAAAAAAAAAAAAAGAACTGGAAGAGAAAATCCCTAAATGGGGTTGCAAAGAGTTGGACTTGACTGAAACAACAACAACAACTACTACTACTACTACTACTACTACTACTACTACTACTACTACTACTACTACTACTACTACTACTACTACTACTACTACTACTACAGCAGCTACATGATTTCAAAGTTGAAAGGTCCTTCCTCCAATGGAGATCAAAACCATCAGAACCACTCTCTGCCTTCTCCTTGGTGTGATTCTTATCTAACCCTCCATGGAACATCTAATAAAAAGATGAAGGCCTTCCTCTTGAACTTTACTATCTAGATGTACAAATATACCAATCCATGAAATGATATATGTATCCAAAATGTGTGATAATCTCTCAGCATGGAAATCAACTTAATTTCCATTGTATTGCTCCAATAGTTCCCCAAATGACCTTTTTTTTTAACCCTTGTACTTCGGTGTATTGTCTCATAGGTGGAAGAGTGGTAAGGGTGGGCAATGGGGGTCAAGTGACTTGCCCAGGGTCACACAGCTGGGAAGTGGCTGAGGCCGGGTTTGAACCTAGGACCTCCTGTATCTAGGCCTGACTCTCACTCTACTGAGCTACCCCAAATGACCTTTTATTTCAAGAAGGCATACCCTACAGGCTCCTGAGACTCATTTTCATGGGTTCTATTTTTTTTTTTTATCAAAAAAAAGAGCAGGGATAAGAACAAGGACAACATACAAGATATAAGAAGAGTGAAGATATAGTAATCCCATGAACAGCATGCCTCCAGCTTCAATCTTTCATGCCCCCCCACTCTCATAATGCTCCCCACCTCAGCCCTTCTCCCCTAAATTCTCCCTTTGTCTTTCTCTCATAATGTCCCAGTCTCTGTTCTTCCCACAAGGTCCTATAAATCTTGTGCCATCCAGCAGTTATCCTAGCCTTCCAAATTTCCAATTGGGCTTCATTTTGATGCACCTACTCTGGTGTAGTACTTTCAGTGCCCTTGGACATTTCCTTACTTCAGGAAATCAGAAAAAGATGAGTTCTCCAGGGAGGGCCAGGTGTAAGAATGTGTATATTAGGTGAGTTGGGAGCATCCATCAGCAGATTAGCCTTCTTCCTGGGTTGCATTCCTTCTTCTCTCCTTTGTCCTTGTTTAATGAATACATCTCCCTTTTTCTCTAATTAGATGCAACAAACAGACTTGAACCAGAATTTTTATTTCCCAGAAAAGCAAACGCCCGGACAGAGTAAATATGCCATTAATCATCATTCCAAGGCAGAGAACCACCAATGGGTGGGAGAAGCAGCCAGGGGCCTAATTAGTGGCTTGGGGCCTCATTGTTCCACTCCCACCAGCACCCAGTCCTGCCCCTTCTCCACTTCTCTGCAGAATTGAGGAGAGATCAATTGAAGGAACTCCTGGCAGAGTCAACTTATGCAAATGTCTCTTGTTAGCAAAACGAAAAAGCAAGGCAAAAGAAATGGGGGAAGGAAAATAACCTTTCCTCCCTCCCTCCCTCTCTCTCTCTCTCTCTCTCTCTCTCTCTCTCTCTCTCTCTCACACACACACACACACACACACACACACACACACACAAGTTTTATTTCCATCCAGGAAATTGTTCTTATTATCGCTTGGCTATTTATAGCCTGTGTGTTGTCTGCTGAGGAGCCCCAAGCCAATGTGTTAATGTGATCTGGGCTTCAGCTTGGGGATGAGTGATGCTCTCTCCTCTCTGGCCCCAGCATCTCAGCTCTTCTGAGACAACAGTTCTGCATCCTCCTTCACAGGGTGTCTAGACAAGCCAGCCCCATGGAATGATGGGGCACCTTCAAGTCCCTTATGGGTTATTCTCTTCCCTAGGGAACCAAGGTCTCCACCTAGGGTATGTTTTTCCTGAAGGAGATAAGGGAATAACGTTGGCCTGGCTCTTGTAAATTCTACCTGGTGGTCTAATGGAAGGAGGGTTGTCCTAGCCTGCTCATAACATCCCCATTTGAGGAAAAGAACCCTCAAGATTTGGTAAAGGAAATAGGCCAATGGATACCACATTAAGATCTTCATGTCCATCTCTACCAAATATAGAAAAAGAGGGGAAAGGATCCTTCACACATAATAAATACTTAATGGATTTGTTGGAGTGAATCACAGGGTTTTGAGAATTGGAAAGGACCTTAGGAGGTCATCTAGTTCAACCTCATCATTTTACATATTAAGAAACTTGGCCCAGAGGTTTAAGTGATTTGCCTCAGATCACACAGTCACTTAACTGCTTCTTCATCTTTCAAGCGGGAGGATAATAGCAGCCCTGCCTACCTCATGAGGTAGTTTGGAGGTTCCAAAAAATATTGAAAGTGAAAGTACTTTGGAGAGATTAAAATCTTAGAGAAAGTAAGATACTGGGACAGCTAGGTGGCTCAATGGATCCAGGGGGTTCAAATTTGGACTCAGACACTTTCTAGCTGTGTGACCCTGAGCAAGTCACTTAACCTCCATTGCCTAGCTCTTACCACCTTGGAACTAATACACAGTATTGATTCTAAGATGTAAGGGGAAAAAAGAAAGCGATAAACTGAAGTGACATCTTAAAGGAGGCAAGTCATATTGGTCTTGCCAACATTTTTCACAAACTGTATTGTACATTTACTATTACTGGGCTCAGCTATAGGATAGTAACAGAACACAGGAGGAACCGATGTGCTGTTCTTCCTCTCCCTCCCCACCTTGCAAGACTTCAAGGAAAGCAAGTAGCTAAATTCCACTGGGGTATTTAAGAAGAAAGAAGTAGTAGCTTTAGGGCTGGTGTTAGTGTGAAGGTTGAGAGATTGACCCGAAAGCAATAATCGAGGGAACATGAAAGGTAAGCTCGCCTGCAAGCTTGTGGTAAGAGTGTATTCTGAGTCTCTATTTCTATCATATCAATAACTAAAATTGGGTCATAGGGAATTTATCCCAGGACACCAAAATTTGGAAGGCAATGATAGCATTTGTACTCTTCCAACAGGAGGGGACAACTGAATTTAGCACCAAACAAGAATAATTAATTCAAATAGGAAGCTACTGAATGGTGGGCTTCTTCCCCCCAGCTGTTAACTGCAGATGAACTCCTTCCTGGCATGGACCTATATAGCCACTGCATTCCCAGCAATGACTTTGAGGAATTCCTGCATCTGCTTCTCCCCACCATGAGGCTGTGTCTAGACTCTCTTCCCATAGCCTCGGCTGAATTTGTATTTTTGCTTGTCCTGGGTGACAAAATTACTAGTTACAGCTCTTGTTTCTGTGAGATTAGAAGGAGAATGTGAATGAACCAGTCCATCAATACACTCCAGAGCAAGTGTGGAGCTTTGGCATCCCAGCTGTGCACTGGGACTAGGTAGGAGAAAGACTGGGTGGAGAGTCGGCGCTACCCTTCCTCATCCAAACCCCTTTCACGCATACACCATTCAGTGTGGACTGGAAGAACCAGTGAGGACATCAGGTTCAGTCTCCTATGGCATCCTGAATCACAAATTTCTTCACATCTCCTAGATTTTATGCAGGAAGAGATTGCCCGGGTTGAAGGTTACAGAATGACCTAGAACACAGGAATAAATATAATTATCTGCCTACAACATACTCAGTGGTTCCTCTAGCACAGTGATTCCCAAAGTGGGCACCACTGCCCCCTGGTGGGTGCTGCAGTGATCTAGGTGGGGCAGTGATGGCCACAGGTGCATTTATCTTTCCTATTAATTGCTATTAAAATTTTTTAATTAATTTCCAGGGGGCACTAAGTAATATTTTTTCTGGAAAGGGGGTGGTAAGCCAAAAAAGTTTGGGAACCACTGTTCTAGCACAAGGGTTCTTAACCTGGAGACTGAATGTGTGGATAGAATTCAGGAGATCTATAAACATTAATGGAAATATATAAAAATATATATTTAAAATAATATGTATATTGAAATGATGTATGTATTCAAATGTATATTTGAAATATATATTGAAATAAAGATAGATAGATAAATAGATTTATTTCAATCTAATAGACTTCACCAGACTCCCAAAGGAGTCCATGACCCACAAAAAGATCAAGCATCCTAATTGACATATAGGCCCAGAAAAAAGCAAACCAAAGGAGTAGAAGATTCATTATATACTATAATTAATTCTTCAGTAAGCCTTCTGCCCAGTTTCCATTAGATTAACCTGATTTCTTTTGCACTGTGGAAACATGGACTAATGTTGATTTTCATGGCAAATGGAGAGTTTGACTTAAAGGTCTTGTCTTTATCCTTATATGGGTCAGCCATTCAGTCAGGCAAGGAGGAGGGGATTCATGGGATCACAGGATCATCGGAGATCTAGAGCTAGAAGGGAGCTAAAGGACTACCTTGTCCAATTCGTTCATTTTAAAGGTAAAGAAATTGAGGTGATGAGAGAGGAATTGGCTTACCCTCCCAGTAGACTATAAGCTTCTCAAGAAAATTAACTGTTTAATTTTGGGCTTTGTGTCTTCAATGTCTAGTACATATTAGGTTCTTAACTGTTTCCTGAAGTGAATGGAATTATCCAAGGTCATATAGCTAGTAAGTAGAGCAGCTGGAATTTGAATTCAGAACCTCTAACTCCAGGTCTCATGTCTTTCCTTTGCACCTCACTGCCTTCCCAGCTTAACACTGAAAGCTGAATCTTCACCTCTGCTGAAATGGGACCACCTAGTGTCAGCCTCTTTTCCTCCTTCCTCCTCATGGCTTCCAAGCTAGAATAACCAGAATCCTTTCTTCCTTTCCATTTCTTTCCCTCTTCTAGACCTTACTTCGGGACGGAAAACGGGAAAGCATTGTGAGTACACTTTTTGTCTCACCTGCTGATGTAGAAAACGGACAACACATTGTGTGCCGAGCCACCAACAAAGCCATCCCTGGGGGAAAGGAGACCTCTGTCACCATTGACATCCAGCGTGAGTACTACCTGGTACCCAAGCCCCACCAAGCCTTGCAGATAGGAAGAGATGGAGAGCCAGAGAGCCTAGTTCACTCTCACACAAAGAGTTTCTCTCCAATTTACCCATAGTTGATTTATTCATTTTCTGTCCAGGGACCTCCTGCACACAGAGAACTGACTAGTAAAACTAGTTTGTGGGTCATAGTTGGTTTGACTATATTTACATGATTGCAATTAAGAGACATATCACTTTGGAGATTATAATGCCCTCACTTTACAAGGGGACCTAGAAGGTTTTGTGTTCTAGGCTGGAGGGGAAGTAGGGTCCCTATAGCAACTCTCTCCTGGTTTGTTCCCATGAACCACAGAGAGGATCTGGAATAAGGGAGGAAATGCGAAAGCTTAAAATCCAGGGAAGTATTTCATTATAGAATTGAGTTTGGAGAGAGGTCACTGGCTCTCAGTATCAAGAAATATAAAACCTTTTCATCACAGCTGACTTTGACATTTCTGTCATCATTTGATAGGTTTAAATTTATATTTGTAGGACTCAAGAAGTTTGATTATTTTTTCTCTTCTTGGATAATTTCCCTCTGCAATTAGGGCAAATGACACCAGGTGGTAATGTTTTTGGTTCCATGTTTTGAACAACCCACCAGTGGGCATTGTTAAGAGATTAGAATACAGAATCATAGCATTATAGATTTTGAGAGCAGCAAAGTCCCTTGGAGATCATTTTGTTCAAAACCCTCATTTTTGCAGGGAGCTGAGGCCCAGGAAGAGAAGATGACTTATTTAAGATCACACAGGAAATAACAAAGTCAGGGCTGAGGTCTTCTGCTCTTTGTAATACATATATTTCTACTTTTTCATGTTTTTTCATAAAATTAGTTTCATGACAATCTACTCAGTAATATTAATTAGATCGCCATAATTCAAAGTAATTATAGAATTAGAATTTAGGTAAATTCTTATTTATAGAACTAATCTGGGTTCTAGATATTCTAGAGATCAGCTCAGGTCCCTAAGGTCTAGAATTTTAATTCCCTGGTCTAAAGGAGCACAATTTTACCTGTAGCAGGCAGAAGATACAGCTTGAGTTCTGGAATGTAGTAAATTGGGTTCTAGCCCACCATAGCTTGGACCTTATGGCATAGATTAGCTAATGAGAAAGGGAGCTCCACCTTCATAATAAGTTTTTCACTTTAATTCACTCAGGCATTCCATTTCTTCTCACTCTGTCTAGCCTTATAGCCTCTCTTTTTAGTCTCCTTCCTAATCTGAGGTCTGGATTTCCATCCACAGCATCATAAGAGTTATCATCTATCAAAAGACATTCAAAGCCCAATTGTTGCTCCAGACAAAGATAATCAAAAGTCCGCTTAGCTTTATATTAACCATTGATCAGTCAACCTACATTTATTAAGTACTCACTATATGCCAGACATTGTGCATTTAAGATACAAAAAAAGGGAAAGGAAAAAAGTCCCCACCCTCAAATAGCTTACATTCTTTTCTTATCCCTTGTCTTCTATCTTAGTATCAATTCTTTTTTTTAACTCTTACCTTCCATCTTAGAATCAATTCTGTGTATTGGTTCTAAGGCAGAAGAGCAGTAGGCTAGGCAATGAGGGTTAAATAACTTGCCCAAGGTCACATAGCTAAGAAGTATCTGAGGACATATTTGAACCCAGGCCCTCCTGACTCCAGACCTGGAAATCTATCCACTGTGCTACCTGGGAACTTACATTCTTTTTTTTACCCTTGCCTTCTGTCTTAGAATCCATACTACGTACTAGTTCAAAGGAGAAGAATGGTAAGGGCTAGGCAGTTGGGTTAAATGACTTGCCCAGGGTCTCACATTCTAATGGGAGAAACAAGATATATATAAATAGGTATGTACAAGAAACATGCAGAGTAAATGGAAAGTAGCCTTAGAAGGGAAGACTCTAGCTGCTTAGGGGACCAGGAAAAGCCTCCTGTAGAAGACGGAGTCTGTGCTGAGTCTTGAAGGAAGGCAGGGATTCCAAGATGTAAAGGTGAATGGGGAGAGCATTTAGCCATGGGGAATGGGGCAGTACAAAGGACCCATATAGTGGGTCCTGTGCAAGGAACAGGAAGTAGACCAGTTTGACTGAAACTTAGAGTTTGTGAAGGGGAGAAAAATGTAAGCCAACTGGAAAGGTAGGGAGGAGCCACATAAGAAAAATCTTTAAATGTCAAAGGACAGAGATTCCTCCACTCCATAAGAATGATCTCCATTGAGCCTCCAATTAATCTCTGTCAAAATAGCAAGTGGGAGATGATAGCACCCGATTTTCCAGCTGCAAAGAATGTCCCCAAAGCTACCCATCTTTCAAACACACCAACCCCTAATTTGTCTAAGAAACATGGAGAATCCTAAGATTTAGGGTAAGAAGAAATCCAAGGGGCCATCTGGTAGAACTCCTTCAATGTATAGAAGAAGGGCAAGAGAAGAGAAATTATTTCCCCAAGGGCATATAGGCAAGAAGTAGCAAAGCTGGGTTCGAACCCAGGCGTTCCAATTCCAGTTCTCTTTCCTAGACTCGTGCTATATGGGCAGGCTCCTAGGAGCTGGCAGCTGTGGCTCTGGGAAAGAGAAACACAGAAAAAAAAAACAGCGGGGCTTCAGCACCAGCCCATTATCCATCATCTGAGAAGAATCTCCCCCATAAACAAGAACATCATCATCATAATAGCCCATCCGACTATTAAAAGACTGTTTGTCTAAATACTCTCTAATGAGATGATCCGTTTAACAGGGTGGCCCAGATGACAGATGCTTCAAAGGGCTGGGGAAGGCAGTGGTTAGGGAAGAAGATACTTCCAGGCTTTGATACATGCCCACAGCTTTCCAAGTAAGGAGCATCTCCCTCCCCTACTCCCACCACCATTAAGTCTAAAGTAAAAGATGAATCAATGGACTGAGGAATGGAAGTCAAAGTAGGATTTAGAACCAGGTCTGTATCCTAGGCACTTCCCCCTTCCTTGGAGCACAAAGAACATGCACTTCCCGGGACCATAAGGCCAGAGAAACAAACTCTCATCCTGCTCATGAAACCTCAAAAACCACAGAACCAGAGGATTTAACCTAAAACAGTGACCTGCTTCCTAGATTTCAGGAAAGACAAAGATGCTCCCAGACTCCCAAACCTCCTTGTTGTTAGGCATCCACGTTTGTCAAGGGAAGGAGAAGAAAGAGGACCTGTCCATGGTAGGACGTTCTTAGGGGTCAGTCAGCTCATTATTTCAGTGATGGGTACCTTTTGTATTTTTCCCTAGGCAACACAGAGAGCAACCTTGGCCCATCAAAACTGCCCCCCTGGCATAGTATCTTCCAGAATTTGCTGAGATATCTAACCCTGACCCTTTCTTGATCCATACACACAAAGTCACTAGAGTGGATGCCTTTGCCTTTCTTTATACCTATGTGGTACTTACAGACTGAATAATGACAAGGGTACAGCCATCCTAAGCCAGGTGTACTGACCCATAGTTAAGAGATTTTAATCTGTCCAAGAGGAAAAGGGCCTGGGGAATCCCTAGGGATGAGGCCTGACTTTAATACGCCCATTTACACACATACACTCATTCAGAATTACAGTCACAGAATTTGAGAGTCGGAAGGGAACTCAGCCATCTAGTCTAAACCAGGCACGAAGGAAATCTCTGATAATAAACACAGCAAATAGTCATCCAGCCTCTGTTCAATGACATCCAAGTAGGAAATCCCAACACTTCTCAAGGCAAGCTACTCCCCATCTGGACAGCTCTAATTGTTTGGAAGGTTTTCCTGACATCAAAGCTAAATTTGTCTTTTTGCAAGTGCCCCTCATTCCTCCTGTTTCTGCATCCCTGGGATAAACAGTGTAAGTCTTTTTTTTAATATTTTTCCCAATTACATAAAACATGACTTTTAACAATTTTTAAAATTTTGAGTTCTAGATTCTCTCCTTTCTTGCCCCCCTTCTCCTCATTAAGAAAGCAAGCAATTTGATATAGGTTTTACCTATGCAGTCATTTTTAAATTTTTCCATATTAGTCATGTTTTGAAAGTAAAAACAAAAAAACAAACAAGAAAAGTTTTTAAAAGCATTCTTCCATCACATTCATACTCCATTAGTTCTTTCTCCAAAGGTGAATAGCATTTTTTCATCAGAAGTCCTTCAGAATTGTCTTAGAGGGGCAGCTGGGTAGCTCAGTGGATTGAGAGTCAGGCCTAGAGATGGGAGGTCCTAGGTTCAAATCTGGCCTCAGCCACTTCCCAGCTGTGTGACCCTGGGCAAGTCACTTGACCCCCATTGCCTAACCTTACCACTCTCCACCAAGGAGCCAATACACAGAAGTTAAGGGTTTTAAAAAAAAGAATTGTCTTTCAATCAATCAATGGATTGCTGAAAATAGCCAAGTAATTCACAGTTGATTATTGTATAATTTTGCTGTCACTGTGTACAATGTTCTCCTGGTTATACTCACTTCATTTTGCGTCAGTTTGTGTAAGTCTTTTCAGGTTTTTCTGAGAACATCCCAAGCAGAATAAACCTAATCCCTCTTTCATCTAACAGTCCTTCAAATACTTGCAGACAGCTATTGTGTCTTCTCTCCTCAAATCTTTTCTTTCTCACACATTCAATCATACACATTCACATGGGTGTAAGTGTACACTCATATCCACACACACATAAACTCACCACACTTTCCACTCACTCTTTCCCTTCCTAAACAAGGAGACCAGGGATTAGATCAGTGCTGCCTTTGCAAATCTTCGTGTGTTTGTTCTTCATGCGCCAAGGAGAACCATCTGAACTCAACACAACCACATGTTTGTTTATTTGTTTGTTTCCCTTGGTCTTTATGTGTTACCCCAACTGAAGACAAAGCCCCTAGATTGACTAATGGGAGAGAATACACAGCAGCCCGACACCTTACCACATCTGAGTGCTGTGCATCCAGCTGCTGGGTTTCAAAAGGATGTTCAGCAAAATTGCTGAGTCAGAAAGTCAACCCTCCTCCTACTCTCTCCAAAATACAACCCTCTTCCCCCACTAGAAAACACCACCCATTCCCAAAATTCAAGCCTTGCTGATGAAAACACTAACAGACTCACAGTTGTAACATCTGCTCAATGTGATTTTGGTTCCACCAGCTACATCAAAGCTGCCCTCCTGTGAGTTATGCAGCCGACATCACAAGTGGGATTAAAATCATGTTTAATAGTTGGATGTGCCATAAACTATTTATACCACCAGAGCCCAGCAAGCGCCTGAAAATTCATATCCTACACCTTGGGAAGGAAAAAAGTAGAGGGGCCAAAGGTGCTCCAGAGCCCTGGGTGTGACCGTGCAAATCTTACCCAGATAACTCAGTGCTGAGGGATTCACAGCTCAGACAAGCCCTCCAGAATTCTGGAGGATTCAAGAAACAGGGAGGCTAGAGAAAGGAGCCTAAGAGGCAGTGTGTTAATGCTAGCCAGGGCAGCAGTGGAGGGGGAGAGCATGATGTGGTGGAGCAGATTCTGGGACCAATCAAATGAGCTGATCAATCAGTCAACAAGCATTTGTTGAATGACCGGCATGGTGCTAGATGCTGGAGATGCAAATGCAAAAAATGAAATTGGTCTCAGGGGAGACCAATACCAGGTAGCCAGGGATGGAGGACACTAGGGCTGGAATCTAGAAAGACTTCATAGAGAATATAGTGCTTTAGTTGGAAGTCTACTGGGCAGAGGTAAGAAGGAAACACATTCCAGGCATGGGGAGCATCCAGTGCAAAGACATAGAGACTGGAAATAGAGGACTGTGTGAGAGGAACCCAGATAAGATCGGTTTAACTGGAGTATGGAATACAGAAAATGAAGTGAGAGACTGATGGCCAAAAGAGTCCATAAGTAGGCACCCCAACAAACCCTGCTGCTTCCAGATCTGGACTCCCAGAGTCCTATCACTGTCTAAGCAATGCCTCATCTATGATTGGATCCTGGATTGCCTAAGTTCCCATGGCCAATATACCTCCAGGGTCTTGATTGACCTTTCATTTCTTGACATTTCAGACACCTTCAGACACTCTCAGAAATGGAGGCTATTGACCTAACCTCAGATGGTGGCTTCAAAAAATAATTGGCTACACTTTCCTAAAAATATTGTAGATGGGGCAGCTAGGCAGCTCCATAGATAGAGAGCCAATGGAAATGGGAAGTCCCAGGTTCAGATCTGGACTCAGACACTTCCTAGCTGTGTGACCCTGGGCAAGTCACTTAACCCCAGTTGCCTAGGGGTTAAGTCTTCTGCCTTGCAACCAATACTTAGCATTAATTCTAAGATGGAAGGTAAGAGTTTTAAAAAATAAAATAACTACAGTACAAGATGATCAGTGGTCAGTACATAAAAAAAAAAAAACACAAACAGAATGTTATGTGAGTTCTAAGGGAGGAAGGATCATAACCATTTGGGATGGGGGTGGGCGGGGAGAACAGCAGAGAAAGCTTCCCAAAAGACTCTTGAATGCAAACTAACGAACACATTTACACAGTGCTTGCTTTCAATAGGATTAAATCAGGCAATCTCCTTCTTGCAATTACCATAACAAGTCATTATTAGTTCACTAATGCAACATATATTTTGGATTATTATAATAATTATTAGTGCATCAGTTATTAAGCTTTTGCCCATCACCACCTCACCCCCATTGGGGCAGTGGCAGGGTTGGGGTGGGGACATCAAGAGTCCAAGCCCCTTGTCTTTGGGTCTCCGTGTATGTGGGGTGGATTCTCTACCAAAGCCCCAAATTACATATGGGTGAGCCATATCCCAAAGAGGAGACTCGTGATTCATACTTAACAAAGGAAGGTGATTAGCTGCTGCTGGATAATGATAGGGCAGAGTCAGAAGGCGGCAAGGGGCCTGGGAGAGCCTGCGCCAATCTGGGCTGGTTATGTGCATTGCTCTCATTGGTATTCCTCACTATGCTTGTCTTTATTGTCATTCGAATTATACATTTTAAAATGAGATTAGAGTAAATTGCAAATACCTATAATTTGCCTCATAATTCTTCATGAAAAGACAGGTGGGTTGGCGTCTGGGGTGGCAGACACCTTCCAGGGTAAATAGTCCCCAAGGGAGGAGGTGGGGAAAATAGGAAGAGAGGAAGGAAAGAGAGTTCCTCCCGGGTGAGTCACCTCCCACTAGCTAGTCACGGAGCTGGGTCTCCCCCCCACCCTGCTCCCACCTCCCCAGGTCTTTCCCAGCTGCCCACAGTCACCCACAATACCCACCACAGCTCCTTGACTCTAAGAAAGTTGACTCTTTCCCCCGTCCTTAATGTGATCGGTCTTTGGATACCACTTGGGGATGACCCGACTGCTTGGATAGATAGAGAAGACCACCAGCATAAACTCAACCCCAAAAGGAGAGATGACGTGCAGGGCTGCCTCCCTCCAGGTCCCCCACTGCCCCCCACAGCCGCATCAGAGTGAGAGGAGCCCTGTTTTTCCGTGGGATGCCGGCTGGGAACAGAATGGGACTTTCCAAGAAGAGGTGTCTTGGTGTAACAGAAAGTAAGGGAGGCTAAAACTCGGGACACTTGACTTCTAGTCCTCTCTCTCCCACCAACTAGAGCATAACTTCAAGCTCATTGAGCCTCAGTTTCCTCATCTGTGAAACGGGCAAATTAGACTAAATGAGATCTACGTCCAGCTCTATGACTCTATGGTCCTTTTGGTCCTTTGGTAATCAGGCATTGCCTAGTTAATTGTGAGATGAAGTAAGGGTGGGCAGCAGTATCCAAAGTCCTGGATCATTAAGCATACGTTTTCCAACATGGCTAATAAACCAATTTGCTGTGTTTTTGCTCTTTATTTTTCACAATTATGGTTCTGTGGAAGGTGGAATCAGTAAAAATGACAATGATGTTAGCAACAAGAGTATCAACTAAACTATTTTTTAAAATCAAGAACAAAATCACATCCCATGACCTGGCATCTCAGTCATTTTTCAGGCAATTTTTTGGCAAAAAATTAACCTATGTGAGAGAAAAGAAATCTAGCTCACTACCAGCTCACCCACCCGATCCCTTTAACTTTAGGCAAATCGCTGTGCCTCAGTTTCCATATATAGAACATGGGAATGATACCGTTCCTACCTACTTCATAGGATTGTTGCTGAGAAAGCACTTGGTAAACCCTGTAGTGCTATAGAAATGTGAATTGTAGATGTCAGAGAACCTGGACCCAGAGAGTTAAAAGGACGACAAAGGCCAGTGTAGGATGGATAACTGTTTTGTTTTTCTTTCTTTCTGGCTCAAAGATAGATACTGTTGTCCTATAGCCCTCTGAGTCCTATTTCTCTGACTTTAATTCTTAGTCTACAAAGCTCTTAACATTGATTTCTCTGTCTGTCTCTCAATTTCTCCCTATCTCTCTGTCTCTTTTTCCGTTGTAGCTTATCTCTCATTGCATCTCAATCCTTTTTATTCTGCTCCCTCCTATCTTTCTTGGGAATCGTGAATTTAGAACTAGAAGGAACCTTATCAATTGATTAATTCAACCCTTTCATTTTACATATGAGGAAACTGAGGTCAAAAGAAGTTGGGCAACTTATCTAAGGTCGCATGGGTGGAAAATTGAAAGAATGGGATTTGAAGCCAAGTCTTCTAACTCCAAATCCATCATGTTTTCCACTAGGGTCCTCTTGCTTCAGTGGGGTAGGGAGAAGAGCTATATGGCATAGTGGATAGAGTGCCAGGCCTGGACTCAGGAAAGCCTGAGTTCAAATCCAATCTCAGACACTTACTAGCCATGTGACCATGAACAAATCACTTGATTCTGTATACCTCTGTTTCCTCATCTGTAAAATGAACAGGAAAAGGGAATGGCAAACCACTCCAGTATCTTCGCCAAAAAACCTTAAATAGGGTCATAACTTAAATAGGGTTATGTCGGACATGACTGAAATGATTAAACAACAGACTTCTTGCTTTTAATATTGGCCTGAATTTTTTTTTATACTGTGTGTGTGCGTGTTGCTATCACACTCAACACTCCAAAGTTTGACTGCTTATCATGTAAAAGGAAAATTCCCTGGGTAGCTCAAGTAGCTAAGAGCCCTGTGACACCAATAAGGACTCAGTGGAGATGATTAGTCTGATGAAAGAGTGTAAATGCCACTTGCAAGTTAACAGATGCACCAAAATGATTATACCAGGAGATATTGCACAGCGACTTCTCAAAGGGAGGAAGTTTGCCTTTAAATGGAACTCTCTCTCTCTCTCTCTCTCTCTCTCTCTCTCTCTCTCTCTCTCTCTCTCTCTCTCTCTCTTTCGAGCTCTCTTTTTCAGTCTTTCTCTCTTTTTTCACTCTCACTCTTTTTCTCTCTCTCACTCTTGCTGTCTCTCACTCTCTTTCTCTCATGAGCTCTTTTTCACTCTTTCTCTCTTTTTTTCACTCTCACTCTTTTTCTCTCTCACTCTTGCTCTCTCTCACTCTCTTTCTATCTCTTTCTCTCACTCTCTATCTTTCATTCTCTCTGTCTCTCACTCTCTATCTTTCTCTCTGTGTCTCCTGCTCTCTCTTTCACTCTCTCTTTCTCTCTCACTCTTTCTCTTGCTCTCTCTTTCTGCCTCTCACTCTCTATCTTTCTCTGTCTTTCTCTCACACTCTTTCACTCTTTCTCACTCTCTGTCTTTCTCTCTCCCTCTCTCTCTTGCTATCCCTATCTCTGTCTCTTTCCCTCACTCTCTCTCTCTTTCTCTCTCCATCACTGTCTCTCTCGTTCTGTCTCTCTGTCTCTCTCTCTCTTTTGTGGAAATGAACCATCCTTCCTAAAGGTCAGGAGATGGGCAATGCTGACCCAGAGGGATCATAATAGCAGTGAGTACCTGACCAAAGTTTCTGTTTAAATGCCAAGGCCCTAAGCCCATTTCTGCTAAGAAAGTGTCCTGGTTTCCTGCCAGGATCATCTTTCTTGTGTAATACAAGGGGGTCTTTTAAGTTAGGTGGAAGCTGCTGGAGCAGCAGCTTACACAGATGCTTCCTGCAGTCGAACCCCTGGCTCTTGTCTGCATCCCACAGAGAAGGATTCTCTAGACTAGACCCTTACATATGGCAGCTACTACCCCTTTTGTCTCAAGTCTAACTATATACTCTTGTCTTTGCAGATCCACCCCTCGTCAATCTGTCTGTGGAGCCACAGCCAGTGCTAGATGGTAATACTGTCAAATTCCACTGCTCTGCAAAGGCTAACCCAGCAGTCACACAGTACAGGTAAGGGCCACCACCTGATCACCTGGGTAAGAACCACCTGTTCTCCCCAAACATAAATATACATACCATCTCCCAGGCTGGTAAAGGCGACCCCTGGCCAGAGATGTGCCGGTAAACACCTAAAAGTTAAATCTATGTTATTAACAATTTCTATATCGTGTTCTTAACTCTAAACAATCAATAAAATGATAAATAAAGCCCTGAAGTGTAGCATTTGCCAGTTTCTAAAGTGTGAGTGATCACACTGAAAATTTAACAGGCAGCTTTCTTGAGTTTGAGCTCCTGCCAGAAATCCCTGTCCCTATGCCATGTCCTACACTATCAGATATACGGCATACATTCGGCTCAGAGAAGGCTGGTTGGAAATACTCTGCTGAGTACCAGACTTATGTATCCTCGGGGAAATAGCTCTGTAATTCAGTAAGGGACTATGTTTGACTATCCCCATCTCTTGAGAACAAAGGATGGGGAGAAGTGTCCAGAGATGGGGTGGGAAAAGCCTAGAAGAACTAATAGGATCTCTTCTTAGAAGCCTGGCCTTGCATGGAACATACCTAAAACTGCTAGAATGATAAAAGACTGCATTGTGAATTTTCCAAGGTCCTTCTGCCCTGATCTGCTGATCACAATGCATATCCAGATATTTTTCTAAATAGGTACAGCTCTGCTTGTAGGGAATGGAATCTTTGCTTTCCTCCAAAGAACATGTAATCTGATTCCAGGCATCTTAGAATTATAATTATAATCCTTTCCCTATTGAACCTATTTATTACATCCCACCTCCATAAAAAATTTATTATCCCCTGCAAATTATACCAGGTACACAGATAAATATATAAGCAATCCATAATACCTTTTACTTAGAAATGCAGAAAGCAAGTCTCTACACCAGTGGTTCCCAAAATTTTTTGGCCTACCGCCCCCTTTTCCAGAAAAAATATTACTTAGCCCCCTGGAAATTAATTTTTTTAATAGCAATTAATAGGAAAGGTAAATGCACCTGTGGTCATCACTGCCCTCCTGGATCACTGCAGCACCCACCAGGGGGCGGTGGCGCCCACTTTGGGAATCACTGCTCTACACACACAGGTCACAAACAGAGGAAACAGTGGTACGTAGGCTTATAATAAAGAGTGTCCATTTTAGAGTTGCATACAAAGTAAACTTCATATATATTCTACTACATTGGTAGTATCTCCACCCATTACCCTGGAAGCATCTAAGTATCTAATGGCCAGATAGTCCTTGTAGGTACATCTTTGGTGACCCGCTGGCTCACTTGGGTGCCCCCTGATTCTGAGGATGGGTGACTGTCCTTATGTCCAACAGCCACCCTTCCCTAAGGCCCTCTGCCACTGAATTATGTGACAGATGATGCAAAAAAAGTAGGATGCAGCCAAAGAAGGATGGGGGTGGTACAGAAGACATGCCCGTCTTAGATCCCTTCCAATACAAGAATTCCTTGGATCCATCAGTACCTGAGCTGGTGCAAAGAACATTCTACTTGGAGTCAGGAGATACCAATTCTGACACTTAATTAGCTATCACTATATCTCTAAGTTTCATCCAGAAAATGGGGACAGTTGTACTTGTGCCACCTACTTCATAGGATTGTTGCAAAGAAAAAAAAAAGTTTTATCAGTCTTAAATCGCCATGGAAATGTGAGTTGTCATCGTTTGATTGGGATCTGCGACGTGCCCAGGATCACACAGCTAGTCTGTGTCTGTGGCTGGATTTGAACTCAGGGTTTCCTTATTCCAGGTCCAATGGTCTCTCCATTGCACCTCAGTAGACCTTAGACTAATAACATAAATAACATAACATAATAAACTAATAAGCCTTAGCTCTGAGGCTATTGTATGGTTTTAATTAGAGCAAGTATGCAAATGTTTATTATTATTATTATTATTATTCAATTGCAGTTGCCATGTGAGCCTTGTTATTTAAAGATGACACTGGCTGATGCTGCCTCTTCACTCTTCTCTCCCCATTTATCAGTCCTAATATATATTCGGTACACTTGGGACACCTAAAATCAAAGTTTTAGCCCAGTTTGGAAAGATTACAGGTGTTCAATTAGACCTCATCATGACTCCCGATTGGAGTAAAGGGTTTAATGGGTGAAAGCCCTGAACCCAGAGTCTGGAAGACCTGAATTCAGGTCTTCCTCAGACATTTACTAACTGCATGGCTCTGGTAACCTCTTTCAACTTCAGTTTTGAGAGCAAGGGAGGGAGCAAAGGCGACCTGCACCCCTGCAAACTCAACTTCATTTTCTCATCTGTTAAGTGGAGATAATAGCATATGCCTCTCGTAGTTGTTGTAAATAAGATAATAATTGCAAAACTCTTAGCACAGTACCTAACACATAGTAGGAGCTATAGAAATGTTAGCATTCTGCACCTGTAGACCTTTGGGACCACAGAACCTGAGTCCATTGTCAGGCAGCTGGGCATTCCAGGAACTGGCACTACTGGCACAAGCAAAGCCCCCTACCTAAGGATGACCAGGATAGCCCATAGGTGATAGAAAAAAGTCTCCCAGATTCCGGGCTACTGAGTTTGCAGAGGTGCAGGTCCCCTTTGCTCCCTCCCTTGCTCTCAAAATAAAAATAGCAGGAGGGCAGCACTGCCAGCTCAGGGCTCCCCAACCCCCATCTCTGCTTCCTTGCCTGGGGTGCTAGGAACTCTAGATTGTCTCTCTCTCTCCCCAGGAGGATGGAAGATGTTGAAGGAGGAGGGAAATCTTGCCACACAAGCAAATTGATTTTTTTCTAGACTTTTATAAGATTATATAGAGTAAATTTGTTTGTCCTCTCCCCATTCTTCTCTGATACTCTGGAAATTAGATACTTGGAAGAAAAACTTGAGGGAGAGGCAGAAATGGGCTCTTCTAGCTAGCTGGGACCTTCAGAGGAGAGGGTTCTAGGAAACTCTTCCTTTCATACCTACATATTCTGTTCTACCTCCCTCAGGAGCACACATCACTCTAGGCTTACTGTTCTCTATGTGTGTGTGTGTGTGTGTGTGTGTGTGTGTGTGTGTGTGTGTGTCACATTTTTCTGCCCTGATTTGAAGGGGAGGAGAACCAACTTGGTGGTACTTGAGGCTAACTGAATGCCTAATAAGGCACTAAGCTTTTTAAATGTCTGTTGATATAAATAATTAATCCTCTTATATTGGCTCAGGCCAAATGAAGCATTGATTGGAAATGGTTTAAACTGAGGAATGGAGAGAGGAAATAGTGAGTAGTTTGGGGACTAGGGGGTGGAAGAAGAGGAAATAGAAGAGAAGAAAGGAAGAGGTCGGGTAATTTGAAAAGAAGAGAGTTTTAACTTCTCTCTGGGTTTGCCTTCATTTCTCAATATTTTTTCTCTTCCTCAGTGACTGCTTAATTACTCCTTACTCAGTATCAAATGAGATGATGTATGTGAAAACACTTTATAAACTATAAAACACCAACCCATACTAGTTGTTCTCATCATTATGATAACAACTAATATTCATCTGTTTATATGGAGCGGGGAAGGGCTCTGTTTTCACCTCTAAACAACAAGATGTCAAGGAGCTTTTATCCTTGGGATATATCCTATGTCCCTAGATGAGGACAGTGTAAATTGTTTGGGAGGAGGGGGAAGAAGAAAGAGGAGGGGAAATAAAGAGGGCAGAGAAGGGAAAAGCAGGAACGCGGGAAATTGAAGAGAAAACAAGGCTAAAGAAGAAGGAATTGGGTGTGATTTTAGGGTGAGCTGAGTGTGTCTCTGGAAGATTTAGACCTCTCCCCCCAGAGAGTTTAGGACTGAGTACCTCAAGGGATGAACCTCACCCATACCCTTCCCCAGAAATCTTAGGAACTACGAATTAGAGGACAAGTAGATAGGATAGAGCTCTGGAGTTATGAAGCCTTCAGTGCAGTTCCCTCAAACACTGACTAGCTGTGGGGCCATGGGTAAATCATTTAAGTTAACCTCTTTCAGGCTCAGTTTCTCATCTTTATAAATGTTAGTAACTTCCTGGAAGGGCTGTTAGGACAAAGTAAGATCATATACATTATTTTAAAATATTATATAAATATTAGCTACTATTATCAGCTATTAGCTGCTGCCCACTTCAGGGGGGCACTTACAGATTGTCATCAGCCACCTGTCCTAGTATTAGCTAGGAACGCTAACATTGGCAATTACACATTTGACTAGTAGAGCCCCAAACTCAGGCTGAAGACCCAAGAACATCTTCCTTCCACCTCACCTTCAGCCCCAAGTGCTTTAGTCATTTGTTGACTCCGTTTCCCAACTCAGGAGAGGAGAAACCAGCCTAGTTCTCTTCCTCAGGAAAGTGGAGATAAATATGGCAACTCAGCTTTTCCTATGAAGCATGAATAGTGAATTATTATTCATTCAACAGAAAGGAAGCCTTGAAGCCTATGTGCTCCTTGTGAGTGCTAATGAGGGCAGCAGAGGTCCCAGTCATACAATACACACAGAGAGATGTACACAGACACACAAATAAACATAGTGCTACTGCCCTCCCCAACAGGACCTGGCTTATGAGACCAGTTCTGGGGCTCAGAGCCTCTTGCCACACTCCCCCTTCACCCCAGGAAGCACTAATTGTGAGTCTGTCCCTGGATGACAGGCAACACAGAAAATCACTCGTTCCCTGTAGGGCCTCCTGCCAGGTATGGGGGAAACTGCTACACTGCCTGGGAACTAAGGGCTTATAGAATGGGGGCAGGAAAAGGGAAAGGAAAAATGAAAGACAAGTCAAAGCTGCCTCAGAGAGGGGGAAAGAGGGGTTGGCAGCCCAGCAAAGCTAGATTTGGGAAAGGGGCTAGGGTTGTGTCACCACCAAATCTACCTTCTGATCATCTCTGCTCCCCAATTACCCCAGATTCCATACCTCTACTTCCCACCTAGTATTCTCCAACCCTGATTATTCCCTCCTCCACTTCTCACTGCATGTCCCTTTAGGGAAAGAGAGTGGGCATAACAAGCAAAAGAGAAAATGATGAGGAAAGAGAGGATAATGGGAGAGAGAGTGAGGGAGAGAGAGAGAGATAAAAAAGAATCAGGGGTAGAGAGAAAGAGAGAACGATGAGAGAAAGAGAGAAGAGATGAAGAAAGAATGATAGTGAGAAAATGAGGGAGAGAGAGAAAGGGAGAATGATGAGAAAAGAAAATGATGGGGAAAGAGAACGAGAAGATAAAAAAAGAATGTGAAGGAAAGAGAGAGAGAGACAGAGAGACAGAGAGACAGAGAGACAGAGAGACAGAGAGAGAGTTTTTACATTGGATTAGGACAGAGGAGAGAACTAGACTGGAGAAAAGGAACATGACTAGAAATTAGAAAATAAAAATACTAGAAATTGGATTTAGATTGTATCAGGATTTAGCAGGGACTTTAGAGGTCATCTCCATTCAATCCCTTCATTTTTCAGATGAGGAAACTGAAGCCCAAAGGTTAGGTGACTTGTCCAAGGGTCACACAGGTGCTAAATGGCAGAACTAGGACTCAACCCAAGTTTTCAGACTCCAAAAGTATTCTTTTCCCTACATGTACTGCCATCCATCCTGCCCAAGCAACTTGTCCCTAGTCTACTGACCTAAGAAAGACAAGGGAGTCCAACAGTCTGGAAAAGAGACATGGACATGCAGCCCTCCTTCAATCTCACTCTCTGGCCTGGAAGCCAATCTTCCAGTCTTCCCTTCTCTAAATCTGTTTCTTCCTCCCCTTCTGTCCACCTCCCTGAGACGTGGGACACAGATCTCTAACAAGTAATATGCCAGAGTTTCCTAGCGCTGGGCAAGGGCTGTCTGGCCATTAAGTCTGATCATTAAATTAAAATAAGAATTGAAATGATTCATGAATAACTCATGAATAATAGCATGTTAGGAACCTCCTTAAGCTCTTGGGGAGAGATAGTGTGCTCTGTTGTTAAATCATAATTGTAATTATTAATTGTGCTCTTAATAGTTACCTAATATTAATTTGTGACTATAACATCTCAGTGCCTGTGTAGGTGTTCCCTTGTATTGCAGAGAAGTGGGCTGGTTTCTCTTGGGGCAGGGAGAACAAGGAGGTGGACAAGAAGAAAGCCAGGAAGAGAATATGAAACCAGGAAATGGCCCCCTCCTACGCAGGGCCCAAGAAAAAGAGAGAATAATAATAAAGCTTCTAGCTGACATTTATGTGGTGTTTTAAGGTTTGCAAAGTGCTTTTATATATATACACGATCTCCTTTCATGCCCGCAATGACCAGATGAGGTAGGTCATTAACCTCATTAGGACAGTGACACATACACAGAGGGCTGAAGTAATCTGCCCGAGGTCCTACAGCTAATAAATGGCTGAGGTAGGATTTGAGCCCAGCCTCCTTGTCCCCAGGTCCAGTATCCTATCCACTATATTGAGTCTGTCTCGACTGCCTTTTCCCCCTCTACTTGAGCCACCTTTCAGAGAGAGAAAGGCAAGGCAGAACAGTCAAGGGGAATAGCTGCTCTCCATCTTTACCCAAACAAAGAAATAAAAAAATGGGCTTAAGGGCAACCCAAGAGAGGTGGGTTAGGTCACTGATGAATGTACCTGACTAAAAGGTGCAAGTTCAGCAGTGGAGAAGCTAAACCACTGAAAGGTGTATCTCTTGGGGATGGGGATGGATTTGTAGAAGCTCTCAGGTTGGTATAAGTGCCCTCTTGCCCATTCCCAGAAACTCTGGGCTGGGGAGAGCCCTACTGATCCCTCCCAGAAGAACATGCTCCTAATCCATCCAGGCCAATGCTTACCTCTATGGGCCAAAGTAGGCCCCTTCCCACTTCCCCTTAAATCAATCCCCACCCAGAGAGGGATAATCTAGTCAATAAAGGTAGACTGAGGAGGGCAAGGACTTTCGAGGAGGCCAAGCATCCTTTCAGGAACTAAGAGATAGGACCTAGGAGCAAATTGAAGGGAAAGGAATAGAATAAGCATCTATACAGTACTTACTAAGTGCCAGGCACTGTGCTAAAGTGCTTTTACAATTATTATCTCATTTGATCTTCACAAGAACCCAGTGAAGGAGATACTATTCCCTCATTTCACATTTGAAGAAATTGAGGCTTTATTTTCTTTAGAGGGGAGGGTTGTATGTCTTTTTCTATAACATGGCAAACATAGAAATGTGTTTTTTATGATTACACATGTATAACCTATTTCAAATTGCTTATTCTCTCAGGGAGGGGGAAGAGAAAGGAGGAAAGATGAGAATTTGACACTCAAAATGTAAGAAAATAAATGCTGGGGGCAGTTAGGTAGCACAGTGGTAGGGCCCCAGGCCTGGAGGTCTCCACTATGCTTGAGGGGGTATTTATCTTTCAGGTGGGCCAAGAAGGGCCAAGTGATCAAGGACGAATCTGGGGATTCCTACGAGACCACTGTGGACCACACATACTTCTTCGAGCCCGTCTCCTGTGAGGTCACCAACGCATTGGGCAGCACCAACATCAGTCGCACAGTGGATGTCTACTGTGAGTGTCCCTGGACGAAGGCAAATTATTTGAGGGTGTTCCCTTATCTTATGATATTAGGAGTAACTTGAGGAGCAAGTCACAAATAAAATTACTAGAAGTTGTTTAGGCATAGTATTCTTTTTCTGGATAGATCCGGAATCTTACACTATAGACAGAACTGGCCACTTTAGTGGTATGATTGATTTTAAATCACATCATTTCATGAGGCCTTCTGAATTTGAATAGATCACTCCTACCAGACTAACACCTCAAGCTGCATTTGAATGTGATTTAACAAACATCTATTAAGGACCTACTCCTCAGGGACACCCCTATGCTCTGTGTTAGGAATACGAAATTAAAATAAGATGAGGCCCTGATCTCTGAGAACTTACAATTAGAGGGGAGGGGGGATAAGGTGGGCCCTGGGGAGGGGTCTAAGACAAGTAAGATAATCGTCCTATGAAGCAGCATGTGAGAAATTCTAGGTAGTGAAATCAGAGAAGACTTCATAGAGTGGCTCTTTGAATTAAATTAAAGCATTGTCTTCAGGAGACCCCAGTGAAAATGCGCCCTTCTAGCCCTCCAGATGGGTCCCTCGTACATCCCCTGAGCACAGACTGGGTCCAGATAGCCTTGTCTTCTTTCATGAGGCAATGACAGAGAGGGCCAGGGAGACAGCAGAAGGAAAGCCATGAGACAGGCTCAGCTTGGTTTGGGTTTTTTACCCCAAGACTGTCATTCCAGATAGACAAAGCAAGCAACAGCCACCCTAATGGGAAATGGTATGAGAAAGCCATTCCAGCTCCTCTCCAAATGCCTCCCCCAGTTCCTTATATTAAATGCTTGAAGTTCTACAACAACTAAAGCTTCAACCCTTTGGTTAGAGTCAACCAGACCCATCTCTTCTTCTCTTCCTCTGCATGCAGTTGGCCCTCGAATGACCTCTGAGCCTCAGTCGCTGCTGGTGGACCTGGGCTCTGATGCTGTCTTCAACTGTGCCTGGACAGGAAACCCATCACTGACCATCGTGTGGATGAAGCGTGGCTCGGGGGTGGTAGGTGTCTAGCCCTAGGAAGAAGAGGTGCCATTGTCCTCAAGGTTCCCTTCCTGCTGGGCCCACCTGGGGAGCTACTATTCTGCCTGCTCCCTCCCTGCAGGGGTTAAGGATGGGATGACGCTGAGCTCTCCATAAATTTACCTGGGGGAAAAGCAGTGCCAGTCAAAGGAAGAGGGATACAGAAAATGATAGAGGGAGCCTGAAGTAACTGAGCTGTCCCACCTGTGCATGGTGATAAGCATTACTAGGTTCTCCCATCTCCCAAAAGATCTTCCTCACCAAGGCACCAAAGTGCCTGAGATTCCCACCATTCACAGCCATTCCATGGGGTTGAGCATTACTCTCTCTCTCTCCTGGCTTCTTTTAAAATTTAAATACCCTCTGAGAAGGGTAATCAAACATATGTGAATAAGCTGACCAGTCCTTTGCTCCAATAGAATGAACAGAATGAGAACCCAAGGTTGGAGTGGGGGAATGGAGGAAGATCCAGAGGCTAAAAGAAAGGAACAAACGTTGGGGTGGGGGGCACAGCAGGGAAGTCAAATTCCAACTAGGTCAGCTCCTAGTTCCCAGGTAAGGAGGGACAATTGCAAGGAAAAGCCAGGACACAGATATGGAGAACTCAGGGTTCAACTCTGAATTCCATGACTCCTAAATGCCCCCATCACCACCACACTTACACACATACATACACCCCTAGCTAGATTTGGAGTTAGTGGACAGAGGGTCAAATCCCAGTTTTACTACTACTTCATGCCTTTGGGCAATTCATTTAATTTTTCTGGGTTTACGTTACTCATCTGCAAAATAAGGAAGCTGGATTAGGTTATTGTTAAAAGTCCCTTCCTGCTCTGCCTCCCATGAAACCTGCCATCGATGGAATCTCTTTTTCCTGCACAGATCTCAGATGCCTCGTTTTTGTTTTGTTTTGTCTTGAGAAAACTGAGGCTAAGTTTTCCAAAATAAAATGAAAGCACCCGCCCTTTCCTCTGCTCCCCTCAGATACTCTATGGGACTCACAGCTGTGTCAGTCTCCACCATCCCTAGAGCTAGAGGGCAGAGCAGCTTTTTCCTTCTCCTGGTACCTGACCTTCTCTGTCCTCTCCCAGGTCTTGAGCAACGAGAATACTCTGACTCTGAAAACCGTCCGACAAGAAGATGCTGGCAAATACGTGTGCCGAGCTGTTGTTCCCCGAGTAGGGGCCGGGGAGAGAGAGGTTTCGCTGACCGTCAATGGTAACATCCCCAGTCCCATTTCCTGGAGGGCTGGTAGCAAGGGAGGGGATAGAATCTAAAGAGCATACTTAGCCCACATCGGGGTTTATGGAAGCCCCATGAAAGCCACATCCTCTCAATACGTCCCATTTTTATCTCTAAACAAATCATCTCTAAACAAAGCAGGTGCCATCATCCCAGTTCCCTAACCCAATTGGGTGGAGCCCTGATATCCTTCTTAAATTTATGCTAAGAGGAGTCCAACCCCAAGACTGGGGCTAGGAAAGGAGTATTGGACAAATAGAAGGGTCAAGATGAGGGAAGATTAGCCCTGAGCAGCCTTTCTTAGCCTGGATGATGGAGGAAGGAAGATGATTGGACAAATGGGATTTGACCCAGGCCAGGCAAGATCAGGATTATACATTAATACAATAAATGAATGCAAAAACATTTATAAAGTGCTATCTATTTGCCAAACACTGTCCTAAGAGATCTCTCTCCCAAAAGGCTCTTAAAGAAGGTGAGATTTAAATCGTGGCAAGATGTAGATGGGAGAGAGGAAGAGAATTCCAGGAGTGAAGGACAACCTGGGAAAAAGTCTTGGAGTCAGGAGATAAAAAAAATCATGTGTAAGGAGCAGCAAGTAGGCCAGTGTCATTGGATCATAGAATATTCAGAGGAGAGTAAAATCAATCAATCAACATTTGTTAAGTGCCTAGTATGTGCCAGGCACTGTACTAAACACTGAGATACCAAAAAGAGGAAAAAGATAGTCCCTGGTCTCAAGGAGCTGATAATCTATGTCTAAAATGTAAGAAAAGGGGGCAGCTGGGTGGCTTAGTGGATTGAGAGTCAGGCCCAGAGATTGGAGGTCCTGGGTTCAAATCTGGCCTCAGACACTTCCCAGCTGTGTGACCCTGAGCAAATCACTTAACCCCAATTGCCTAGCCCTTATCGCTCTTCTGCCTTAGAACCAATACCCAGTATTAATTCTAAGACAGAAGGTGAGGGTTAAGAAGAGAAAAGAAAAGGAAAGAAAAGAAAAGAAAAGTCAAGAAAAGACAAGAAAAGAAGTAAAAGAAAATGTAAGAAAATGCAAAGATAAGAAGGGAACAAGTTGTCAAGGACCTTAAAAGGCCAACAGAGAGTTTTATATTTGATCCTGAAGGTGATAGGAAGCCATTAAAATTTATTAAGGTGGGGAATCAGACCTACCTTAGGAAGACCACATGAGTACCTGAATGGAGGAGGGACTGAAATGAGGAAAGACTCAGATCAAGAAGGGGAAGGGGGACAATGCAGAAGTTCCAGAGATAAAAAAGCTAAAATTTCCAGGGCATGATCTCCAAGAGTGGTCAGAAATTAATAACAGGATGATTGGGAGGTACTTACATAGTCTGAGACAATATGAAACACACCCCAAAAGTAGGATTCATGGGAAGCCCTTGGAATCAGGAGACCAAATCCTGAGCAAATAACTAAAAAGTAATAATAGCTAATGGCTAGCATCTTCATAGCACTTTAAGGTTTGTGAAGCACTTTATATCCGTTATCTCATTTGATCTCTTCTAAGCTCAATTTCTTCATCTATAAAATGGAGATTTTGATGCTTTATAGTACCTACCTCTGAGGATCATGAGGAAAAATCTTTGAAGAACACATAAGCATTATAAATTCTAAATGTTACTGCTGTTGTGATTATTGTCCCTTTGCTTCTTTTAAGCCCTTATTCACATTGTTCCCAATCTATGCCTGATATTTCTCACTCCATCCTGTCTCCACTGTGGTGCCATAGGGCAGAGGCATTGAGCTGATGCCCAGAAATAGGACAGAGATGGGCCACCTTCCCATGCCCCTGCTGTCCTGACACAAGGCTCTTTAGCAGTCACTGGACACTGTCCACTGGCAGCTGCCATCTCCTCGGCCACCTTGGCTAGGGGCTCTTACTGAAGTACTCTGGGTCTGTTCAACCAGTCTGATGAATCACCCAATGATTCAGGGTCACTGAATGCCCCCAGACTGAATATCCCCATGATTATTCTGCTCCAGGAGCGAGTCTATCTGGGCCAAGAACCTCCTGGTCCCACCTGTCCCAGTCAGGGTCCGGAGCTTGCAGCCTTTTCTAGTGTCCCCAGGATGCCACCAATAAACTGGCACTTCAGGGCTAAAAATAACAGCATCTGATCACGCCTCCGTTTATATCCATGGCAACAGAGGCTGGAGTCTTTTCCTGCCCGTAAGCTGTCTGACACTTTGCTCAGCCATCACCCTGCTGCCACCTCTAGGGAGAAGGAAGCGGTCCTGAGCTCTGTACAGATAGTGCTATTCAGGCACCGATGGCCACAGAACCATGGACCATCTGATTTAGAAGGGGCCTTAGAGTCCATGGGATCCAACTCCTATCCTCATGGATGAATTTCTTTCACAACATCCTAGACAAGTGGTCATCTAGCCTTAGCTTAAATACTGCTAGCAATGCAGAACTGAACTCACTTCTCAGCCTGTGCCAGGCTGAGGGTTAAAAAGTTCTTTCATATTATCTGAAATCTGTCTCCTTATCATTTTCATCCACTAGAAGAGCCAGAGAGAGAGAGATGAAGAGGAGAATAATGAGAAGGATGAAGACAGATGAGATAATATAGGTAGGAAAAGATAGGAGAGAGAGAAAAGAGATAGAGATAGGTAAAAAATAGGATAGATAAGACACAAGTGGATAGATAGAAAGATGGAGAGAGAAAGAGAGACAGACAGATATAGATAGATAGATAGATAGATAGATAGATAGATAGATAGATAGATAGATAGATGATAGATAGAGATATAGATGGATAGATAGACAGACAGACAGACAGATAGATAGATAGATAGATAGATAGATAGATAGATAGATAGATAGATAAACAGAGAGAGAGAGAGAGAGAGAGAGAGAGAGAGAGAGAAAGCTTGACTTTCTCCTTTGGAGCCTAGAAAAAGAAATCTAATCCCTCTTTCATGCTTTCATGTGATAATCTTCCAAATACTTGAAAACCATTATCATGCTCTAGCTCCATTTCTTTCAAATAGCTCTCATAGGACAGTTTCCAGGCTCCTCACCATTCCAGCCTCCAGCTTCTTGTCTATGTTCTTCCTAAAATGTGGCATTCCTGGTGTGTATTCTGAACAGTGTAGAGCATAGCAGGACTCTTCCTCTCTCTTGTCCTGAACATTCTACTTCTGTTAATGTTGCCTAAAATCAAATGAGGGGCAATGATATATCCTGTAAATTCACTGGCTTTATCCCCCAGACTGGTATTTTAAGTGCTAACTGGATACAAAAAGAGGCAAAAGTCCCTGCCCTCAAGGAGCTAATAATCTGTCGAAGGAGATAATATACAAGTATTTATATATAAAGCTAGCTATCTGATGAATAACTAGGAAAAATTAACAGATGAAAAGCTCTGTAATTAAGAGGGATTGTAAAAAAATATAGAGATTTTCATTGGGGTTTAAAAGGAAACCAATGGCCATCAGTACCCTGAAACCAATGGCTTTCAGTACCATGGACAGGAATTGTCCAGTTTCCTGGAGTGCTGGTGAGGAAGACACTCCACCTGTGCCCTTCTGGCCATAAGAGGCTTCTAGAGCTCAGAGATCCTGCCTCGGTTCCACATCAGAATGGAATTCCTGTTCTTAATGAGAACTTCACTTATCTCCTTCCTCTCTTCCTCACCCACCTTGGAGTCAGTCTCCATCATAAACTCTCCAATATTTTTTCCCTTAGTTACAAGCTGCTCATAGAAATGCAAATCTGTTTTAATTAAAGGGGCTAATAAACAACAATTACGTTTGCAGCACTTTTTTGTTTTGTTCCCAGTATAATTTACTATTCTCTGTACCCCTCTTCCCAGCCTTCTTTGCTCCATTTTATGAGAAAAGAGCTCCCCATCCTCCACCCCAGGGGTGATACAGAAGCAGACAGAGAAGACTCCATCCCAGCTACTACCCTGACACAGAATTCCCATGGAGTACTATATAGACCAAGTACATACTTTAAAGGCTTCAATGACCCTAGTTTTCTATTCCCAGATGGAATTGAGAGGGGGGAAATAAGGGACCTAAAAGAACAGAAGACTTCTACTCCCTGGAGTGGGTCACTTGTACCCCAAAACCAATTGGCACTTTCTAATAACTTCATTCCCATCCCACTTCTCCTCCATCTCCCATATCTATTCTAATCTCCCTCTGAAAATGAATTGCTCTCCTGAGACCTAAGATACACCCCATTTCCACGTCTTCCCAAAGAAAGGCAGCATGATGTGGTGGAAAGAACATTGATTTGAAAATCAGAAGACCACCTAGCCTCTCTGGGACTCATTTTCCCCATCTGAGGAATAAGGGGATTTGACTAGGTGATCCCTAAGACTCTAAAGGGTTGCCATGTGGAAGAGGAACAAATACAAAATGCTATTTGGTATTCAAATTCTAGCCTAGCCCCCTCCTATCTTTCCAAGCTCCTTACACCTTACTACCTACTATGTTGTATAATCTTTGATCCCATAACACTAGTCTTCTGGCTGTTTTATGAACAAGATACCCCATCTCTTGATTCCAGGCATCCACGCATAGAACATTCTCTCTCCTCCAATGGGACTAATGAATTCCTGGCTTTCTCTAGTTCCCAACTAGAATCCACCTTCTACAGGAAGTCTTCACTGCCTCTCTTTAATTCTAGTGCCTTTGTTCTGTTATTTCCTATTTATCCTATATATAGCTTGCTTTTTATATATTTGTTTGCATGTTGTCTCCCCCCATTAGATTAAAAGTTCCTTGAGGGCAGAGACTGTCTTTTGCCTCTTTTTGTGTCCAACTCTTAGCACAGTGACTGGCACCTAGTAAGTGCTTCATAAATGCTTGTTGATTCATTTGATTAAAGAGAGATAGACTTCTTCTACATGGCCCCACAGAGCAAAACTAGGAGCAATAGATAGAAGTTGAAGAGAAAGAAATTTAAGCTCGAGGCAGTATACTATAGCAGAGAGAACCTTATAACCTGGAAGACCTGAGTTCAAGTCCCATCTCTGATACATTCTTTTCATGTGACCCTGGTTAAGTCATTAAGCCTCTAAGTGCTCTAAGCAACTCTAATACTTTCATAAAACATACTGGCCTGTTTTGGTAAAGGGAGTTTCCTCATATGCCAGTGAAATAAAAAGTCCAGTCCCTAACCCTATAAAGAAAAGCTTCCTAGCAATCTAAGCCATCCAAAAGTATACTGGCCTGCTTCAGGGCAGAAGATCCCCTTGACCAACGGTCTTCAAGCAAAAGGTAAATTTTTTGCAGGTCCAATCTGGACTTCTGAGTTCCCTTCCAACTCTTGAGTTTTTGTGGTTGCTTTCCACCTCCAAATTCCATCTAACTCTAAAACAAGGTCTGCTCAAACCAACCTATCTCTTCCCTTAAGACTGGTGGCTTCTGATTGTTTTTCCAGCCAAGAGCACCTTGACTCAATTCAGTAAATATCTCTTACTTCTGTATCAGGTTCTGTCTTAGGTACTGGGAGATATAAAGACATAAAATGAAAAGCAGCCTCTGCCTTGTCAAGAAACCCAGTTTCTCCTTAGGTAACTCTGATTCATTAGGAAGGAGCCTTGGGGAGTGATCCTTATCCACCAGGTGGGGTGCGCCAGCCCTGGCATGTGTGTGTGGCAACCTTACCTACCTAGAAAGTGCCAGATTCACACAGAGAATTGTGTTCTGAAAGTCTGTGTGTCAGTGCAGGAGAATTTGGAATGTATTTGCCCAGGACACTATCTATATAATAGCAATGTTATAAATGGTGATTCATTTCCCAAGCTAGCTCACAAATCTTCCTTGACCCATAACGTATCGGAGATACCTGTAGAACCTAATCTTTATTTATAATTTGTTTCGGAGGATAAGCTCATTCCAAGGTCCAACTTAGGACTCTCAGCAATGGAGACAGACTTTCTCTTTCCCTTACTCTTGCCCTGGCACCCAGATCTGGAGAAAGTGTGAGTCCCAAGCTTTTAGGAAGGGATCCCAGCAGGAGAGGGAAATCCCCCAAGAACATAGCAACTGAGAAGCAATAACCCCAGAGAAAATGGTCAGCAAAGGGGAGATCCTATACCACTCCCACAAGGAGGCAGTCCCCAGCTAGGGCAGCCCCTTTCTGAATTAGATAACATTTGGACATCAGGTATTCATGAGCCTGAAACTCATTATGAAGCCAAAATGAATTACTCATTAGCCAGTATACAAAATGCCTCAATAATATGCAGTAAAAGGAGATATCTGGGCAATAAACATCTTCAAGTTTTCAAAGGCTATTAGAGAATCATCTTAGCTGCTTCTCCCCATCTCCACTGCACTCAGAACTGGAAGTTAATAGGTTTATCCTGAAACATGAAAGACTTGCATAAAGTCTAAGGAAGAACTCCCTCTCAGGAAATATTGTTGCCTGGGTGGCCTTTTCAAGCACCCTTTGTACTGCATTTCTGTGGAAACATGAAGAAGAAAACAGAAGAGACACATATGAAACAGAAGCCTGGACCCAGCAGGAGGAATGCTTGAGTGATTTTAGCAGCTAGAGTTGGGTGGGATAAGGCCAAAGGCAGAATTACTTCCCATTGCCTGTGCTTGATGCAGCTAAGCTGCACAGTTAGTAAAGTACTGGATTTGGAGTCAAGAACATCTGAATTCAAATCTGGCCTTAGATACTACCTGTATGACCCTGGGCAAGCCACATAATCCTGCCTGCCTCAGTTTCTTCATCTGTAAATGTGGGGACAATAAGAGCACTGGTTGCTTTAAGGATAAAACAGGATAATATTTGCAAACCTTAAAATGCTATATAAATGCTGGCTATTTTTTAGATAAAGATAGATTCTTTTTTTAAAACCTTTACCTTCCATCTTAGAATTAATACTGGGTATTAGTTCTAAGGCAGAAGAATGGTAAAAACTAGGCAATGGGGGTTAAGTGACTTGCCCAGGGTCACACAGCTATGAAGTGTCTGAGGCCAGATTTGAACCCAGGACCTCTCATCTCTGGGCCTGGCTCTCAATCCACTGACAACCCAGCTGCCCCAATGATAAATTCTTAATATTTGGAAGCAATATTATATGTGGAGGAAATCATCAGAAGGCCTGAGTTCAAATCCTGACTCTACCACTTATTTGCTATGTGCCAGGGCAAGTCACTTTAACCACTAAGCCTCAGTGTCCTCATCTACAAAATGGAAATAATAATGCAGGCACTACCTCACAAGACTGTTACTTAAGGGAATTTTTTTAATTTAATTCATTTTAATTTAATTTTTTATTCTTTATTTAATTAATTAATTTTTATTTAAAGCACTGTACCTCCAGAGAAAGAACTAATGGAGTCTGAATGCAGACCAAAACACTATATTTCACTTTATTTCTTCTCTTTTATTTGTTCAAGTTCTCTTTCTTAAAAGGACTAAAATGGAAAAAGATATTTTATACTATTATACATGTAAAATCTATATTAGATTGCTTGCTGTCTTGAGGAGGGAATAAGAGAGAGGGGAAAGGTGAGAATCTGGCTTAAACTTAAAGATAATTAAGGTTAAAAATGTTTTTTCATGTAACTGAGGAAAAATAAAATATTAGTAAACAAGAACAAAATAAAGCACTAGATGAATATTATGGTTATCCACAGGGGACCATTTGGGTGGAGTTGGAAGCCCAAATGCCCCACTATCACCACCAGTCCTGGTTGTCAGGGTGATCTGGCAGGATCCTTGGTGGTTGGGCATCTGCGGGTCCATCAGCTCTCCTCCATCCTCTTCTAAGCAGCAGTTTCCAAGGAGAGGATGTTGTTTGTGTTAGGCAAGGGCTCCCTCTGCTGCCTATCTTTTAGAATGGCATTAACTGAAGGGGCTGGACCACAAGAGAGACAACATGAGGAGCAATGATGGTTAACAGTGAGAATACAGTGACCATAGTGAGTAAAGAGCAGACTTCAGAGCCCAGATGATGTGGGTTCAAGTCCCACCTTTGGCACATGCTGGCCAGGCTGTGTGACCCCGGATTTAAGCTGTCAGTGCCCAAAGACTAAGTTTCAGAACCATTTTAGAGAGATATTGGCTCTTCTCAAAGAACCAGACAAATAAACACAATTGACTTCCTTCCCTGACTGTTCTTTTCTTCTACAATTCCTGCTGCCATATGTTCATCTCCAAATCTCTAAAGGGCTCCATTCTGGGAATTTGTAGAGCCAGGGATTGTGAAGAAGGAAGACACTGGAGGTGCTTTCCTGACATGTGTTGGTATGTCTTCCCACAGGACCCCCCATCATCTCTAGCACCCAGACTCAGCATGCCTTGCATGGCGAGAAAGGGCAGATCAAGTGTTTTATCCGGAGCACCCCTCCACCAGACCGAATTGTGAGTAAACTTGGCTCCTTTCTCCCTGGCCATTCCAGATGGAAACACAAAAACACACACAGGGAGAACTAGGGAAAGGGACTGGACCAGGAGCGAGCACCATTAAATCCACACATATTTATCAAGTGCCTACTAGGAGCTAAGCCCTGGGCATAGATTAAAAGGCAAAAAAAATTACAATCGACCTTACCCTTAAGAAGCTTATATTCAATCAAGAAATTCTGGTTCAAGATTTATTCCTAACTAGCTGGGTGACATGTCAATTAAGGTCTCTCAACTTGAGTCTCCTATAAATCTGCCTTATTTCAGAGAGTTGTCATTAAGATAAATTGAGACACATAATCCCTAATGTATGAAAGGCTTGGTCAGTTCTTTCCAGCTCAGAAGGCATTTTCCCAGAGAAAAAAATGGGGAATTATAAGCAATAGTTTGATGACCCATAAAATCCTTTTTCACCCAGAATACAGTGAAGGGGTTCTTAAACCAGAGTTTCTGGACTCTGTAAAGATTTTGGGAGTGTATATTTTGGGAGGAAAGTACATCTTTATTTTCATTAACCTCTGACTGAAATTTGGCATTTCTTTCAATTGTTTAAAAACATCATTCTTTTGCTTTTCAACTCTGAGAGGGGGAGAGAAGAATGTAGGGAGACAACATGAATCATAAAACTTTGGGAAAGTCATGTGTAAATTTGTGATTGGAACAAAATAAAGATAAAATTAAAAACAAATAAAAGCATCATTCTGGGGACAGGTGAGTGAGCCAATCGTGGAGTTAGGAAGACCTGGGTTTAAATCTGGCCTCACACCCTTCCTAGCTATGTGACCCTGGGCAAGTCACTTAATCCTAATTACCTTTCCTTACTTTCTGCTCTTCTGCTGTGGAACTGATACTTAGTATCAATTCTAAGACAGAAGGAAAGGGTTTAAAAAATAAACAAAATTAAAAAGCATCATTCTGAAAGGGAGTTGATAAGCTTCCCCAGCCCATGTCCATAACAAACTTTTTTTTTAAAGGTTAAGGACCTTCCCCCAAGCATTTGTAAATACTCCAAGGAGCAATTTTTGTCACCGTATTAAGCCTCTGTCCAAATTGTAACCCCTTTTACACCTCAACAGTTAATCTCTGTGACTTGCTATGATTAAAAAATTTGAGTGTTCCTCCTGGTTCTGGGCCTCTCAGAACTTAGTTAATGTGGTCCTTGGAGGACAGCCATACGGTCCAACACTGGACCCGCTTAGCAGGCTTGACCAAGAAAGGTGATCTCCACAGCAAATTAAATATGTGGGCTCCCAGAGCTGGGGCTGCTGGAGCCTTGTTCATCTAGTTCCTTTATCAGGATTTGCAGGAAATGGAGGGAAAGGTGTGTGAAGGTGTTATTTATAAAAGTAAACACTGTATTGCTGGTACAGCTACCGAAACCAAAGGATATCCATGGGTGGGAGAAGCCAGAGGATTATTTCAGAGGGTTGACAAATCCTCTCGTGCATCTGGAGCTGTGATTTTGGTCTTTATGTAGCTACAAAGAACTTTAAAGCCCTGCTGAATGGTAGGTACTAGCTTTTGTCATCGTATAAAGTTTTCTTCAATCGATGGGTACTAATAGTACAAGAACTGTCGTGTAGGGAGAGCCACTGGGATGGTGGAAAGATAACTAGGCTCCAGGTTCTAGGTCAAATCCGGCACTCGTTAGCTTCGCAGCCTCGAACAAGTCATTTAACCTCTGTGCCTCGTCTCCCTTAGGAGTACAATGAAGGGACTAGATACGGGGTTTGTAACTATTTCAATTTAATTTTCATTTCTAACCCTAATCATTTTATTTTATGCACTTGAAAATAATATTCTAATACAAAAATGGGTTCAAGTGGTAAATACATGTATAATCCAATGGAATTGCTTGACCACTCCAGGGGAGGGGAAGAATGAGAGGAGAAAACATGAATCATGTAACCACAGAAAAAAATGTTTAAATAAAAAAATGATAAATAATATTCTGAGAAGGAGGTCTATAGGCTGCCGTAGGGATTCATGGCACAGACAAAAAGGTCAAGAACATCTGGCCAGGGGCAGCTGGGTAGCTCAGTGGACTGAGAGTCAGGCCTAGAGATGGGAGGTCCTAGGTTCAAATCTGGCCTCAGACACTTCCCAGCTGTGTGACCCTGGGCAAGTCACTTGACCCCTATTGCCTACCCTTACCATTCTTCCACCTAGGAGCCAATACACAGAAGTTAAGGGTTTAAAAAAAAAATGAACATCTGGCCAGCTGATGGCTTACATCCTTTCCAGCTGTAACCCTCCATGATCCTGGACACTCATACTAGTAAGCACATACCCTCCCTATTCTTGCACACATATTCAGACACATACCAGAATCCAAGCACTGAATGGCAAAACTTGTACACCTTCAAATTCTACATACGCACATACTTATTTATTCCTCCATTCTTTAGGGCTCCTAATCACTCATCTCGATGCCATCACACAATATCTTCTATGTGCAGGTCTATATAAATTCATTTTTTTTAATTTAATTTATTTTTATTTTTTAGGAAAATTTTCCATGGTTACATGATTTATGTTCTTACTTTCCCCTTTACCCCCCAACCTCCCCCCCATAGTCAAAGTGCATATATAAAGTCATTTTTTAAAATTCATATATTAAAAAACTCAGGAAACTTGGTGTGATGGCTTCAGATCATTTCAGAATTAGGGGACTTGATTTCAAATTCAAACTGTCATTTTTTATCAGTGTGACCTTGGATAAGTCACTTGACAATTCTTGGCCTTAGTTTCCCCATCGGTACAAGCAAGGGCTTGCCTTTCTAGATCTCTGATGCAATGGGACCTCTACACACACAGCAGACATGGGTTCCCATTCCGTGCCCTCTGAAAGATGGCATTTACCCAGAGAGCTATGCAGGATGAGTGTTTATGGATGAGGACCCACTCGTGTGGGTTGTGTGATGCTGGCATGTGCCCATGTTTGGGTAAGCTCTGCCCCTCTAGATGGAGGCTTCTCATGAAGTCGGGTGGGTTCCCCAAAGCAGACGGGACAGACGACGAGGAGCTTAGGCAGCTGCTGCTCCCTCCACGACCTGCCTGACATGGCATCTGTGACTCCTCCTGATCTTCTCCCCCCTTCCTAGGCCTGGTCCTGGAAGGAGAACGTCCTAGAGTCGGGGACCTCAGGCCGCTACACGGTGGAGACCGTCAGCACTGAAGAAGGGGTCATCTCCACACTGACCATCAGCAACATCGTTCGGGCCGACTTCCAGACCATCTATAATTGCACGGCCTGGAATAGCTTTGGCTCCGACACGGAGATAATACGACTCAAGGAGCAAGGTGGGAGCTCTAAGGAAGCTGATGAGGGGGAGCGGAGAATCTGGGTCCCTGAATCGGGGCTGGGGAGGGAAGCCTGATGGGAAACTGGAACACCGAAGGAAAAATTCTACCCGTTTGGGGGAGAGAGATAGGGAGGGGAAATCACCGAATGTAGAATAATTTGACAAAAGTAGAGGCTTTGGGTCATAGCGAATGGCAAGATAACAGGCTCAAGTTCTTTTCTTAATTTTCACTTATGTCCTTGGGCACGACTATTTGCCAACTTTGCAGGACTGAGAATCAACTTCCTCAAAGCAGATCAAGCAGAAGCCAAATAGTAGCAACGATGAATGGCTTGGATGGCTACTGTGCCTTCTCCCTTTTTTACAAAGGTCCCCAGTCAAATACCCCATTGCCATGGTGGGTGGTTCTATGCTGGAGGGGAGCCATTTGGGGGCTAGAAGTGTCCACTAGAGGGCAGAGGGGGCATTGGTATGATGGAGATACTGGTTCTGCCTTCAAGAAAGAAAACAGGGAAGAAAGTCCGGCTCAGTGAGAGTTCCCAGAGGATGTCCAACCCAGGGAAAATGAGCAGGAAGAACCCTTCTCTCTAAAGGCTACCTGAAGATTGCCAGGGAATTAGACGTGCCAGCTGGAAGAACCGAGGGGTTGTGCTGGATGGGTGGGTAGAGGGCAGCCAGGCTAGAAGAAATGTTAGAAGAAGAGTCCCCACTCCCCATTTGTGACCCATATGTCTAAGCTCTGGGACTAGAAAGACTACAGAGGCAGCTGCGGTGAGCTCTCCAGTGATACGGGGACAGGAAAGACCTCCACGTTGGGTGTCTGCTATCTCTGAGATGCCCAGGCAGTGCCAGGGTCTACGTGACTCCTGACTAAGAGCTGAAGCCAAACTTCAGAGTGAGTGGCTTCTTCCAGAGGCCAGTCAGGGATGTGGCCAGAGATGGGCACTCAGAAAAAAAAAAAAAGCAGCATGCCCAGAACTGCTTCTAGGCACCAGAAGGCAGGGAGCGAGATGCCCAGAGATCATCTGGACTCTGTTTCCACCAACCAGGCCCAGCTAATCCCTTAGAGGAGAGGTCAGAGAGGTCATTGGACCCTTTCCAGAGTTTCAAGCTATAATGGTTCTCTCCCACTCAAAAAAGTTCAGGATTCTCCTTTCCTGTCCTAGAGACTGTCCAGGCTTGAATGAGCTGGCCTTGGCTACTTTGGAAGAGTGATATCGGGTACAGAAGGCAGAGTAGTCGAGGTTAGACTATGGCCATTTCCACCACTCTGCCCAGCTCTGGGCACCCAGACCCTAAGGGATGAGGAGCCTGAGCGAGGTTCCTCGGACACTCAGTGCCATCATGCTTGTCTCCTGGCATCCATCCTCCTAATGGTAGTTCTAGTTTACATGATTATCGGCACCTAATTTGCATGGCCTCATCCACATGTCATCCCAAAGCCCTTAGCCTCTTCCCGCGTGTGCCCTCGATGTCCGGTCCTCGCTTCTCTCCCCTCCGTAGCCTCTGCCCCAGTGTCCCCAGCTTTTCTCACCCCCCACCACCACCTCGTTCCCCTTTGCTGTCTCTAACTCTGACTGAATAAATCCTAAGTTTGACTCCGCAGGGCTGAGCCTGTTGGGTGGTCTCAGGGCTATTCTTAGGAAGACAGTTCCCTTCCAGCATTCACCCCGGTCTTCCCAGCTAACTTGCCCCTCACCCGGCCCAGCTGTGGACACTTGCTTTATTTCCAAACAGGTACGGAAATGAAGTCGGGAGCTGGGCTGGAAGCAGGTATGAAAGGAGCTACCCAGGGGAGGGGAGGGAAGGGCCCCGTTGGCTAGGTGGGGAGGAAGCCCAGGAGGAGATGGAGGCCTCCGAAGGCCCCAAACTGACTGCCCCTACATTTTAGAGAGGACTGTGCAACTTGTACCAAGGGAGCAGGACTGGAGGCTCTCCTGGGAGCCTCCTTCTAATCCCCAACAGGGGTCAGAACAGGGACCCCAAGAACCTGATCTTGTCCATGCCTGGGAGCAGGCCTGCCTCTTGAGTTGTACCCACTGCCTGCACCCCCTACAGGGCCTGCTCCTGCTCTGACCATACCCTGTAGCTCCTTGGGCACCCTGTGTGCCCCTGGGTATCACTCCCCTTGCCCCGGCCCTCTCTCAGTCACTGGACTCCCAGAAGGCCTCTGACTTCTTACAGCTGGCAGCCACTTGCCTTTCACTTGCTGGGATGCTCAGAGTCCTGCCATCTCCACCTCTGATGTCTGTTGAGCATCCGTGCCCTATTACCTGATATTTAGAACCTTATTATTTAGGTCACTGGGCAGTGCCCATCTCCCCTGGCACTCAGGCACCAACTCGGCACAAAACTTCCCATGCTTGGATGGGTTCTGTCCTAGTGCCATGCAAGAACAAGAGGAGAGAGGCATAGAAGGTAGAAGCTTGGTACAAAACCTAAAGAGGAAATCAGAGCCCTGACACATCCTCTCTGCTGATCCTGACAACTCCCTTACCCCAAAAATACCCTGCCAGACTCCGCAGGACATGGGGACATGCTGGCTTCTCCAGTGACCATGTATGTGAAGTTTGAACCTCCTTGGACCCTATCTTTACCTTCTTGCACTTAATAATAATATTCAGTGATTTCTAGTTTAAGAAGCCCATATTTGCAGGATCCATTTAATCTTTACAACACTGAAAATCAGGTAGGACAAGCATCAGTCCCTCTTTAGGTAAGGAAACAGGCTCAGAGGATCTTAAGTGACTTGCCCAATGTTGAATCAGTCTGATTTTCAAACCTGTTTCTTCTGACCAAAATCCAGGCCTGTTTCCAGTGTCTGCCTAGTAAATGCTTGTTGGATTGGATTTCTCCTAGACCACATGGGCACTCAAAGGCATCTTACTCTCCATTAAGTGCCCCGTGCAACCTCCCAGGGGCATTGGCACCAGCTCGGGAGAGCCGCTGGATGCCAGGCAGAGGGCGGTGTCTGGTTGAAGGTTAAACACTCTTATCTGCCTCCTGCTGTGGGGTCCTGACCCAATATTCTCACTGACACCCCTGCAGAGAGCTTCCATTGGCAGAGTAGAAGAGTATCTCTTCCCTGTCTTCATTTCCTTGTCTACTAAGTCATCAACAGATCCTCTGAGTCCCCCTTTTCTTTGCAGGGACTCCTAGTGCCAGGCAGAGGAAAGGATTGAGGCAGGGGACCTGTTTTCCCCATCTCTTCTGACCTTCCTCCTACCCACCCACTGGGGAACCACACAAAAAAAAGGCACCCTGGACTACAGGGTTGAATGATCCAAATAGTCCTCCTAGGCAAATTCCCAGCATGCCAGGCCTTCAGCCAAATTCTCAAGGCCTTAAGTGACCAATATCTCTATCTCCCCTTGGAAAAGAAATTTTGCTAGGATCCCAGAGGCCCCTGCAGAAAATATCTGATGGCCCTATGGCCGTGTCTACCTTCCTGGACAATGGCTACTAAGATGGAGGCCCGGAGAGGAAAAGCTAGGGGAAGGCTGAGATCCTGATAGCTAGAGTCTTTGAATCAGGCCAGACAGAGCCACCAAATCACTTTCAGGATCGTTATTTGCCATCCCACCTGCCCTGGTCTAGGTGAAATACTTAGGAGACAGCATAAGATAGTGGAAAGAGTTAGGGGGCAGTTAGATGGCTTACTGGGTAGGGTGCCAGGCTTGGAGGTGAGAGATCCTGAGTTCAAATCTGACCTCAGACACTTCCTAGCTGTGCTACCCTGGGCAAGTCACTTAAACTCCATTGCCTACCACTTGGAAAAGCAGTACTTAGTATTGATTCTAAGTCAGAAGATAAAAGTTAAAAAAAAAAAAAAGAAAGAAAAGAATGAGAAACTGTGAATCAGGAAAGCCTGATCTACCACTAACAGGTTGTGAGATCCTAAACAAGTCATCTCCCTTCTTGGGGCTCAAGTTTCATTACCAGAGGAGAGGATTGGCCCAGATGGTCTCTAAAGTCCCTCCCCACTCTCATAGTCAATAATCTGACTTGCTGTTGGTTCACCTAGATTGAGTGAACCTTTCAGCCCTGGAGAGATTAGAAACCAAGACTTCAAAAAATAAAAAGGAATCCATCAGTGATCCATTCTATGTTCCCCACAATCCAAGACCCCAGGGAGGAAAAGGGACAGTTGCCTTCTTGCTTGAGTCAAATCAGAACACAAGTGGCAGAAAGGAGAACTAAACAGACCATCTCTGTTTCCCTAATAGAGAGCAGGAATAGCAGAGAGCTCAGAAGACTGGTTTAGATTAAAAAACAGGGCTGGGTGGGAAAGAAAGAAGTGGCTCTCCTTAGACTGATAAAGGGGAGTGTCCCCTTTGCTTCCCAAAAGTTGTCCCACTGCCCTCTCTCTGGCCCCTCCATGTGGGCTCAAGATACATAGAGAACAAGATATCAGAGGGATAAGAACGCTCATCCTACCCCATCCACCTCTACCCATTTCTCCTGGAGGAGGGGTGCATGTATTGAAGATGACCCAGCTATGAAATTCTTTCAAAGGCTTTCCCACTGAACCATGCTGCCCATGCATCCATTTTTCCATCCATTCTGTGCCCCCTGGAACCTTGGCAGAGGCTTGGGAGCAGCCAAGGACAGAGACTATTTTGTCTTTCCCAAGACAAAAACAAAAACTGAGCCGATGGTTCTCTTCTGTCCAGGGTTCTTACTGGAGGATTCTTTGAGCATCTTATTTGTTCTCCATTCACTCTCCAAAGGCATCCTCCCTTGTCCCCATCATTCTTCACCCCCTGCCTTTCAGAACTCTTCTCCTCCCAGTGACTAGTTTCTGTCCCTTTGCCTCCACTTCCTTCAGCACGTGTGCCCTCTACCCTACAATGTTTGTACCTGCTAGTCCTCTCCCACCAGTCCTGATCCCCTCTTCAGTTCCTCCTGTCACCTTCATACCCCTTCCTTCCCTTGGTACCTCACCAGCCAGTGGGGCTAGATTAGTCTGATGTAGGTGGGACTCTGCCTTACCCAGTATCCATTTCCCAGGAAAGAGGGAGGTTTGTCTAAGTGTGCCCCCCTCCTCAACCTGTAAAAGGTTCTACTCAAGATGGCAGTGGTAGGAAGGAGTTGTAAGGTGTGACTGAGCTGAGTCTTCCAACACCATCACCATAATAGATACTTTCTTTTCTCCCACAGAGTCCGTGCCAATGTCTGTCATCATTGGGGTAGCAGTGGGAGCTGGTGTGGCCTTCCTTGTTCTCATGGCAACCATTGTGGCCTTCTGCTGTGCCCGTTCCCAGAGAAGTATGGAGGAGCAGGGGATGTGGGATCTTCTCAGGGTCAGGGTAGGGGGGCAAGAATAGAACCTAAGTTGGACCGCCCAACTTTGGGTAGATCTTGTGGTTGGAAGAGCAGTGAACAAGGGACCCTGGTCACAATATGGCCAGTCATTCCAACATTTTTTATTGATTTCCTTCTATATACAAAGCCCTGCTCTCAGTTCTAGGCAGAGATCAAAAAAAAAAAAAAAAAGAAGGAAGAGATTTGCTCTTTGCCCTTGAATGGTTTCCAGCCTAACTGGTGAAACTGGACACACACTTGAAAGAGTCCGAAAGAAAGAACACAAGGAATGTGTACCAGCAACTATACACTATGCAATTATGTGGCAATATATGCATATAAATGGTCAGAAAGAATGCTGGGAGTAAATAGTTGAAGGAACCTGGAATTTTTAGCCTGGAAAGAATCCAGGGAAGGGGGTAAGGGGAAGGTGTGAGATTTACAGGGGAAGATACCCATATATGATAATTATCTTCCCTTAAGCTACTGAAAAGAGGAAAATGAATTATTCTGTGCCATCTCCAAAGAACAGAAGTTTTCAACCAATGAGTAGAACTAATAAAGAAGCCAAACTGGGCTCAACAGAAGAAGGAATTTTCAAGCAACTTATGCTATCTGAAAATAAGATGGGCTGCCAAATGAAGTGACAGCCTCATCACTAGAAGTGTACCAGGGATATTATAGAAGTGATTCCTACATTGGGTAGAAGGTTGGACTAAACAACAAAGAAAGTCTCTTCCCATTCTACTATTCCCTGATTCTTTGAATGGAGTGAACATATTCAGATGGAAATAGCCTGAGAAAGCTTTCCCTACAGAATGAGGTTTGAGCAGTTCTAAAGGATAGGACATGCACTGACTGGCAGAGAGGAGGCAAGAGATGGTCAGATATGATGAAGGTTTTACAGGCAAGTGTGGAGGCTCAAAAGTAGAAGCAAGAATGACCCAAGACTGAAACATGTCTCGAACACCTGAAGCTATACCTAATTTTGCTTGTACTCTCCTTCTAATGGGTCTAAGTCACCATAGAAATGTTGGGTTCGTGGCTTCTCCCTTTGTCTTCCCAGGCCCCACCTGACCTCAAGGACAGTATTTCCCAATCCAAACTGTACCTCTAACCAGTAAAATAATCTAAATTTTCTACCTCTGTCTGCTCAGCCCTGTTGAGTGGGAACTCCTCCAAGCTTAAGGCAAGTTCTATTTATAGGTTTTTAAGAAGCAAGAGGAGAGGGGCAGATAGGTGGCTCAGTGGATTGAGATCCAGACCTAGAGACTGGAGGTTCTGTTTTAAATCTAACTTCAGACACTTCCTAGCTATGTGACCCTGGACAAGTCACTTAGCTTCCATTGCCTAGCCCTTACCACTCTTCTACCTTGGAACCAATATACTGAAATATTCTAAGTGATTCTAAGACAGAAGATAAGGATTTTTTTAATAAGGGGAAATTATAGCGTGTACTATGTAGAGGCACTGGGCTTAGCACTACAAGTAGATACTATTATTCTCATATTACAGTTGAGGAAACTGAGGCAAATAGAGGTTTAAATGATATGGCCAGTAAGTATCTAAGGACAAATTTGAACCCAGGTCTTCCTAACTCCAGGCTCAGCATTCTTTCTACTGGGATACCTAGCTGCCTCTTAAAGGTAAGGTTTACAGATTGCAAAAAAATTTGCCAAAGATCAGAGGTTGGAAAACCCTGTTTATGTCTCTGGAAGAGAAAATGAGGTTGACAAATTTGTGTAACTTCACTTCACTTAAATCCAATTCACTCTCAAGTCAAGGTTGCACCCCCTAATGTCAACAGTCCTCTTCAAAATAAACAATTCTATTCAGCTGACAAAAAAAAGTTAGATCTAAAAAAAATTAACTAATAGTTAAAAGAAAAATGTAAAATCAAACAACTAAATGAATAGAGAGGATAGAAAGAGGGAAAGAGAGGGAGAGCAAAGTGGATATAAATAACCAAATAAGACAGTGCCTGCCCTCAAAAAAATTACATTCTAATGGGAAAAGATAATACCTAAAGGGTATTGGCATTTATCTTGTTATCTAGAGTCTAGCCCTTGATGGCTCACCCATTTTCCTGGATGACTAACCTGACCATCTCTATGCATTTGATGCCACTCTCAATCGTGCCTTGACCATATTCCTCGACCGGTAAAGCAGGTGGCATCTAGGACTTTGGCTTTACCCTCGTAAATCTAGGCCTAGTCTCGCCACGTGGTCAATGGTCCCAGGCATAGCTGTCCCTCCTGGCCAACACCTAACACTGACTCCCTTCATTTCTGACTTCAAATCTCTGGCCCATGGTTGTCCGCCCACCAAGTCCTCCCTCACTACTAGCTGTCTTCTCCCTCTCAGGCCATTTGCAGAGCTGCTGATTCAACACCGAGTCCAATTAGCATTTCACACCTGTCCTGGCCCAGCTGCCAGCTCCACCCTTTGCTAGACTCACAGTTTTATAGCACACAATTAAGAGCATCGTAGGGCGGCCATTAACAACAAAGGAAGGTTACACTACATGGTACGTGAGGAAAAGTGATCAGGTTTAATGATTGGAGTGACCACAGACCTGAGGACTGCAGTCACTGTGAGAAGGAAAATAACAACAAGGACAAGAGTAAGTCATCCAGGAAGGGCAGGAAACAGAAAAGTGGCAGCTGATCCTTGCCATTTCTTTGGGTGGTAGAAAAGGACAGATAGGTTAAGTTACCCAACACTAAGCCTCCTGTACTAGGAAACTCATGAGATATTGGAGGCAGCTAGATGGAGAACTCTGAACTTAGCCAATAAGCATTTAATAAGTGCCTACTATGTACCAGGCATTAGAATAATATAATGGAGTCAGTTCACATCCACCTTCACTTACTATGTGGCCCTGTCATTTAACCTCAACTGCCTCACCTGAAAAATGGGAAAAATAATAGAACTCACCTCCTCTAATATGTGTAAATGGCTAGGTAAGTGCTAGCTATTATTATAATTCCCTTCTTAGGTACTAAAGCTGGAGGACCTGAAATATGCTCTGTATTCTTGGAGTCATATCTTAGGAATCGCTGGACATCTGGTCAACACGTAGCTCAAATGCCCAGGACCCAGATATCCTCAAACAACAGGTCTACATTTTCAAATCAAGGCTTTATTAGTCATGAGTACTCTTAAACTGAAGATTGAAGAGCAGCTGGACAGAGGGGGGCTTTGCTCTAAAAGACCAGGGTCCCCCACTTGGGGCCATTGGCAATAGGGAAAGAAAGATACCAAGAACAAGGCGAAGAACAAGAGTGGCTCTCTATTGAGGAGCGAGGGCAGGGCAAGAGTAGTTTTGTCATCTGTCTTTCCTCACTTTTTATGCAGATCTGAAAGGGGTTGTGTCGGCAAAGAATGACATCCGAGTGGAGATCGTCCACAAGGAGCCTGCTGCAGGGAGAGATGCTGAGGAGCATCCCACCATCAAGCAACTGATGGTAAAAATGCACTCTTGCCCCGTGTTCATCCTCACATGCACTGATGCCCCCACCGAGGTTCTAGACATCAGCTCAATTCAACAAGCAGAAAACGAGTCTCCCCCGTCCCCCTTGCCAATCAGGGCAAATCACCACAAGGCCAGATAAAGCAGCAGGTCCAAGGGCTCAACCCAAGGTCCCTTCCACCGTCTCCCCTCTTTTCCCTGTCACCTCAAAAGTATTTCTTTCACAGACCTCTGAGAAAATATCATGGGAGAAGGAGAAAAGCCCAAACTTCAGGGCTAACTTAATGTTTCCCTAGATAAGTGCTGGGACTGGCAGGAAAGCCCACAGATGGCTCCTTCCATGAGGGCCATTCTTTAATGTCCCTAGGGATGAGGATGAGGCCAGCCTCCTAACCTGACATCCTCCCACCTGCGCTCCCCATTTTGATCCAAAGCCTCAGGACACCACTACATTCCCTAGGAAGGGCAATGGAAGTAGGTCTGACAGAAAGGAGGTCCAAACCAATCCCCTCGGTGTCTCCCCCTCCCATCCCTCCATGGTGGCATGGCCAAGGAAAGGCAACTATGGGTGGGGGAGCAGGAAGGACCCCAGAACAAATAAGAACAAGAGTCATTCTAGAAGAGAGGAAAGGGTGGGCTAGAAGAATCTGGTGGAGGGAGCCTGAGATGGGGTAGGAGAGAAATGCTACAGCCTCTCCCTAAGACTTTAAGAAGATACCAGGCAGTTAGAGGGAAGGGCAGAGAGCAGGAAAGAGGTGGTGCTCACGGCATAGGCAGGGACCTTGAACAAACATCACAAGTGAGAAACATAAGAAACAGGAAATGATATGTTATGAGGATATGTGTCATGGTGATATGAGGATACATGTCATTGGCTTAATTAGCAAAAACATAGAAAGCATCTATTATTAATGCCACGTGCACAAGTTTCTCCTTAGCCTTGTATCTAATTATTTTCCATCTTCTAGCTGATGAAGCCCATTTTCATTTATCTATGGCACTGCTTTGGACGAAGCTTGCCACTTACTCACTGGGGCAGAGGAAATGGTGTCATTCCAACTCTTTATTTCTCCCTTCATTGCATGGCACTGGGAAATGGGCTAGTCTGGTATGAGCTCTGATTCATAGTCAATATTTGGTTTCCTTATAATTGGAAAATAGAGTCTTTAGAGGATAAGCCCCAAAGCCCAGACCAAGGCAAGTAGAATCCTAAAAGCCCCATTGCCCTCTATTTCTTCTCTTGGCATGGGACTGGGAAGCAAAAATTATAAAGTTTGAGATTTCATCCTAGCTTCTCCCTCTCTGGGAAAAGCACCATCTTTAACTCTCTGATGCCTCTATTTACTCCCTGAGGGAAAAAAATGGGAGTGTTGACTCATCTCTCTTCCACTAAAAAGCCTCCTTTGCATTGCAGATGGATAGAGGGGAATTCCAGCAGGACTCAGTTCTGAAGCAGCTGGAGGTCCTCAAGGAGGAGGAGAAGGAATTTCAGAACCTAAAGGTAAGGAGCAAAGGTCCCAAATTGACAGAGATGGAAGGCAAGTGAGATTACAGATCTACTGCAGCTTCCAACATTCAGCTGATGCAACCCCATAAGCATCCAGGGAGAACCCAAGGAAACCCAAATGACCAGTGGACAAGAAAGACAGTAGAAGACCACCCTAGGGACAAGTGCCCACTCAAATGACACCAACACACACTAAAACAGCTTAAAGAGCCTAGGTTCTTAGCTGCAATTTCCTGTGATGGCCTTATTTTCTAGTGTTCAGGCTGATTACTCAATAAAATGAATACTAGCTTGCCTGTCACTCGTATAATTCAGTTCATTTAAACACATGCCACTCACCAAGCTGCCATACCCTTGATGCCCTAGATGCAGGGTCCCCTGAGTCCTTCTCCCTCATGATGTCTCCATCTCTCCAGAGGCCCCTTGAAAACCCTGACCTTCTCTTCTTAGAAGCCCCATCCCCTGGTGAATCACATCACATTGGGACCACCCAACCAGGAAAAAATGGGTTCTCTCCAGCCCAGCACAGACATGCTTTTCTTCACCATACAGGACCCCACCAATGGCTACTACAGTGTCAACACCTTCAAGGAGCACCACTCCACTCCCACCATCTCGCTGTCCAGCTGCCAGCCCGACCTTCGCCCTGCCGGAAAACAACGCGTCCCCACAGGCATGTCCTTCACCAACATCTACAGCACGCTGAGTGGCCAGAGTCGCCTCTACGACTATGGGCAGAGGTTTGTGCTGGGCATGGGCAGCTCCTCCATCGAATTGTGCGAGCGCGAGTTCCAGAGAGGCTCGCTCAGCGACAGCAGCTCCTTCCTGGACACGCAGTGTGACAGCAGCGTCAGCAGCAGCGGCAAGCAGGATGGTTATGTGCAGTTTGACAAGGCCAGCAAGGCCTCTGCCTCTTCTTCCCACCACTCTCAGTCCTCCTCCCAGAACTCGGACCCCAGCCGGCCCCTGCAGCGGAGGATGCAGACTCACGTCTGAAGGACCCAAACCCATGGGGAAGGGATTGGGGAGGGAGAACAGGGCACCCTGGTGTCCAAGGGGACTGTGGAGGGGACTCCAGGACTAGCTGATCCCTAGGACAACATCCCACTTCAGAGCTCTGATCAAGCACAAATCTCTCTCCCTGGCCATGGCATGGGAAATATGGACAAAGGACATAGCTGAGGGCATAAAGCCCGACGCTGGACAACCTCCTGCCCCCAGCCTTCCCTTCACACAGGTAGTGGTAGGAGCTACCACTTTGCTTTAATGAAACTGCTGTCCACTCTTGGGGCTCTATCTCCCAGGTGTCCATACTTTCCCAGTTCCTGTTCCTGTGTCCCTCTGCAGCCTTGGGGAAATCAGGCATCACTTCCTAACACTGAGTCACCCCAGAAACCCCATATCTCTTCCTGCTGTTCATAGCTACTACTTTGGAGACTGGGAAGCCAACAGCAGCCCTACCTGGGATGCCCCACCCCCGACCAACTTGGTAGGGAAATTCCCCCCTTTCTGTTTGGTGTTTTGTGTCCATATTATTGAAGTTCTGTCTTTGGACTCAACATCCCTGGATTCTGAGGCAGGGGCTGACCCATTTGGAGGCTGATGGTTCTAAGAGGGAGGAGGATGAGGGAGAATTTCTCCCCTGAAAGTAGCCCCTGCCAAAACCCACCCCTCCTTCTGTAACACAGAACCTCCCTGCGCTCCCCATTGCTTTGTGTATCCCCATAGCACAACTGGAGTTAATATAAGAGGTGTGAGAGCTTCTCTGGTCCAGGATTCTTTCAGTGGAAAGGTGGGACAGGGTCTTGTGAAAATGGACATGATTCCAAAGGGGACCGATTTGGAGAGCAAGTCAGGATAATGAGAGAGTAGAAAGGAAGATCCAGGCATGGAATATGCCTTTGTCTCCTCCATTTTATGGGATAGCAATGCAGCCTGACTTAGCTCTCCACCTGGTTCAGGATGAGAGTATTTTGCCCATTTCCCAATCTTCCTAAGATCCTCAACCGCTGGTACATGATATGATCCCAAGAGTTTCTCTGCAGAGCCAGACTATGTCCTTCCACCTTGCATGTATCTCATATACCCCTGCAGACTGGGGCAGTGGAGTAGGTGACAGAAAGGCTAGCAGCCCCACAAGGAGAACATGAGACAACTCAGAGAAACAAAGAATTCTAGGATTGATCAGTGAAAGCTCCCTTTCCGCTCCAGTAATCAGATAGTAGAACATCCAGTGCCCAGGCCCTCAGGCCTTTGTTTCAGGGACTAGAAGGGAATAGAAAAAGATAGTCAATAAACATTGAATGTACCAGACACTGTGCTGTTGGGGGGCTGGGGCGGAGGGGCAGGGGAGAAATTTACAAAGAAAGGCAAAAGACAGTCCCTTATCTCAAGGAGTTCCGACTTTGATGGAGGAGACATCATGCAAACAATTATATTCAAACAAGATGCACACAAGATAAACTGGAAATAATCCAAAGAGGAAAGGCACCAGAATTAAGGGGGATTGGGCAAGGTTTCCTGTAAAAGGTGAGATTTTAGTTGGAACTTGAAGGAAACATGGAGATAGACATGAAGAGGGAAGAGATAAGAAAGAACTCGATGAGGAGAAAGGGCAATCAAGAAGAAAAATGCTACGAGGGACTGTGGAAGTGCAAGTGAAGCAGCAGCCTGCAGTGACCTGTCCAGCTCCTCTGGGCTATACCTCAGTCATCTCTCCCAGGTTATCTCATGATGTGTTTGCCTAAGGCTAAATATCAAGTCTTCCTGAGCAAATCCCACAAAAGGGTAGAGAAAAAAGATGCTTTGAGCTTTATTTGTTACCTCACAACCAAATTTGTGAGAAATGTGAGGGTGGGAAAAAAAAGAGCTAAAAAGGGGGAGAAAAGCAGTGGGCAGTCCTGGATCATTCTTCCAGGGGACTACTCACATCCTATATAATGTGGATGGAAGCCCCTGAAGCCACAGGACAGTTGGCACCACACATTCCAATATAGGATGAACAGGAAGCATGCCTACCATCCTAAGCTACTCTATCTCAGGTGGGAGTTGAAACAAATGTGTTCCAAGCTGAGATCCCTTGTCACCCCCAAAAGAAAGTCTGTCAGGAAGTGAGCAACTCCCAACCCCTACCAAGGCTACAATAAGGTCTTATTACTAGCCTAGGACCTCATCGACTGGGTTCGAGATGCTGGAAAAGAGTCAAGCTCCCTTTTCCCAGATTTACCACCAATATAGTAAGTTTGTGACTTTTTTCCATTTCTTTCCATTTCCTAGAATAGTAGACTGAAACTCTTCCATAAATGTCAAACCAAATCTCTTTGCCTCTGGTGCTAGGAGCTGGCCATACTTGAACAAGCCTAGCAAAGCCATAGGGATAGACGATGCCCCCGTGCTCCCTGGGTGAAGAAAGGTACATAGGCAGGTAGGGAACATTACTCACAGTTGGGATTCTGATAGATCTGAGGTTTTCCTGCTCTATACCTCAGATTTATCTTGGGCTTGCCAAGGCTCCCTGACCTTCGCCACAGCCATACCTGGCTTCAAGAACCACTCTGATTCCTCCCCCATCACCCCTCCAACTATTTTTACCCTAGTTAGAGAATATAGAAATTTGGTCCTAAATCTAACCCCAGAGATGAATTTAAATGTCACAATCTAAGGGGCATACCCTGACTCCATTTCCTCTTCTTTGCCTCAACCCTGACTTAAGAATCTTTGATTGAAGCTTACCCCTGCCTATCTTGCTCTCAATGGGTCCTACAATGAACCCCCAAATACTAGCCCTTCTGTCTGTGGCTCCTGGAATCAATCAGTCAACATTTATTGAGCGCTTGCTATATGCCAGGCACTGTTTGAGGCACTGCAGAGACAAAGGCAAAAATAAAGCAGCCCCTGCTTTCAAGGGGCTTGTTATCATCTATGGAGGGAGACAATGTGTATATAAATAAACATATAAAATAAATTCAAAATTAAAGGCAGGTTAAATGTGGGGAGTGAGTGCTTACTTATGGGGTAAGGAGGGAGTTTCAGGGAAAAAACCTGAAATAGAAGTTATCCCTGAAATAAAGTTTTGAAGGAAATAAGATATGGTAAGAGATAGAGATAAGATGGGAGTTCGTTTAAGGCATAGAGCACAGCTATATAAAGACACAGAGATAGGGTCACCTGAAAGGAACAACAACAAAAAAAAAAAAAATTGGCTGGACCATAGAGTAAGGAAGAGGAAGGTCAGAAGATAAATTGGGGAAAGGCTATGGAAGGCTTTAAGAGCTAAAAAGAGGAGCTTAAACTTGATCCCTGAAGTTTATGGACTAGGAAGGTAGCATTGCCAGACTTGTGCTTTTTCAAAAAATCAGCTGAACAACAAGTGAAGAGTGGATTGAGGTGGTGAGAGGACCAAAGCAGAGAGACTAATTAGGAGATTGTTGCAATAGTCCAGGCGAGATGTGATAAGGACCTGAGTAAGAGTGGTGGCCAAGTGTCCAGAGAGGAGGCAAATATGAGAGAGAGTATGGAGGTAGAAATGACAACTGACTGGTTATGTGGAGTGAGGGAGGCTGAAGAATCAAGGATAATGCCACGGTTTCAAACCTGGGTGACTATAAGGATTCTCTGTGGTCCTGACAAAAATAGAAAAGTTTAGAAAGGGAGTGGTTCAAGGGGAAATGTTGAGTTTGAGATACCAACGGAACATCCTGTTTATAATATCAATAGCAGTTGGTACAGAACGACTTGAGCTCAGGAGAGTAACTATATCTAAATATATAGATTTGGAAACTCTTTATGAGAACTGATGACGTCACCAACCAAGAGAATAGAATAGAAAGAGCCTTGGGGCCCATTTACAGTAATGGGGTGGGGTGTACTGGGTGTGAAGAACCTGCAAAAGAGATGGAGAAGGGACTTTCAGACAGGGAGGAGAACCGAAGAGAGAGTTAGCGTGAGAACCCAAAGGAGAGAGAGTATTCTGGGAAGAAAGAGTGGCCAACAGCAACGAATACTGCCGAAGGAAGGATGAAGATTGAGAAAAAGCAATCAGATTGAAATCTGATTATGGGTGACTTTGAAGAAAGCAGTTTCAGTTGAGTGATGAGGCAGGAAACCAGATTGCAGAGGGCTGTGAGTGATAGGAGAGGAAGTGGAAGCAAGGTGTGTAAAGAATGTTTTGTAGTTGTTTGACTGTGAAAGGGAGGAGAGGTAGATAATATATAGGATCTTGTGAGGACGGTAGGACCTAAGGAACTTTTTTTTCAGGACAAAGGAGATTTGGGCATGGTGTTATTTAGGAGGCCCTATTATTGACCTTGATCTACTTTTTCTGTCCAAGATTTATTTATATGGAGCATTCTCTCCAGGCTAATTCTAACTTTAAGTAAAGTTAGACTTATTTACTTCTTCTTGAGAAGCCACATAATCATAGTGGAATGAACATTAGATTTAAAACACAAGAACCTGGGTTTGGCTCCTGGCTCTGTTACTGACCTCTTGTGTGACCTTTACCTCTCTGGCTTCACAGATTCCTCATCTATAAAATCAAGGAGCTAGACTAAACGACCTTTGAGATCCCTTCCACTTCTAAATCTATTATCCTAGGTAGGAAGTAGCTTCTAGACTTCCTATGAGGTCATTAAAATCACTACTAATTCATTTGAGCCCACCTTCTAGGATTAAAAATTAACAGGGGATTTTTTTTGAAAACCACCCTCCCATTGAGACATTCCATTAAATTCTGATATTTATCCAGAATACACTGCTCATTGACTGAGTGTGAGATTTCAGAAGACACATTCTAAATTCATTGAACATTCATGCCTTTCCTGACCCACATTGGCTTCTCTTTGATGATTCTTCCTCTCTCAAAAGGAGATCATCCAGTTTTCCAGTATCACATATACTCTATACAGTAATGATACTGATGATAATGGACATTCCAACAATAAGGCTCTAGTTTCTTCACAAGCTCCCACACAAATGAAAATATTATTTTATGCCCATCCACCTCAGTCTCTTAGAAATTAACTGGGTACTACTTATGAGAGAGACGAGCTATCCCAAAAATCCCAGTTTTCACTGCTTAGGATGCCCAGAAGTAGAGTGGACCTCATCACACTCTTTGTGATATTTGCCATAACTGAAATAGGATTGACTTTTCAAAGTACTTTCCCAAATTCTTTCTAAGCATTATGCCATCAGTTAAAGTTGCTGCCACTAGGTAGGTAGACAGAAATATTGTTTTGTAGAGAAAGAAAAGCAATTAATTTCTTCCCTAGGTAAGTCTATATTTAAATGTGCCTTTTCTTTTAAAATAATTCATATTAATATGTAACACAAATATTTAATTCTACTAATCATCTACATTGTTTGTTTGTTAAATTTACATTAAAATGCCACTTGGAGTTAGATGTAAGGAAATATCAGTTCTTAGGTATACATTGGCACTTTTTCTCTAAAATCCACTTAACTACAACAGACTTCATCAATATATTTTTAAAGCCTTTTACCTACATTACTTGTTGGAATTAAGGCAAACTTTTGACACTTGGGGCAGCAAAAACGCCTGACAAGAAAGAGTCACCAATCATTCAGCATCCTCTTTTGCCTGGTCATTCTTCTGTTAGTAAATATCTAGCTTCTGATAAATCTTCAGATTCTTTTCTCTATAATCATATTGCTCCATCTTTCCAAAGGTTTGAAACAGAAATATGAAAAAAAAGGTTAAATTAGTCTTTTCAGTCAGGATATGGAAAATTGAAGAATTAAGTTATTAATGTAAGAAACATCAACTTGCTTCCCTTTCTAGTTGCTTTCACTTTTCCTCATCCTTTCTGAGGACTGTCTTTAGCAGTAAATGAAAGTTTTCACTGCTTCAGACCCTATAATTTTATAGACTGCTTCACTTTAAAAGTCATCTACTTAAATAGAATTTCCTTAAATACATCCTTTGGTCTTTTCTCCTTTTTGAGTCATTTAAAGATAAATCATAGAATTTTATCCATTCGGTCTATCTATGTCTGTCTGTATTTTTGCCTCTGTTCCTCTGTTCTTTCTCTGGAACAATGAGCTCAAAGAACTCACATGGTTTCTCTCCCTAAGGGAAGGAGGATATGAAAGAAATCCAACCCTGGGACTAGAACCTTGAGTTTCCAATTGCAAAGGAAGGAATATGCTTAATCAATAAAGCCAGAGTTGATTTCCAGTCTTCCTTAACCTGAGGTTTACCTAACACTCTCTACAACCCCCATGTATGTTATCAGCTCTGCCCCTCCCACAACTGAACCCCAAGAGTGGCTCGGATTCCCTTGACCTTGAAATAAACTAGCTTCTCCCAGAATTCAATCTAAACAAAGTTAGTTGTTTTGTTTTTAAAAAGAAGTTTCAAAAGTAAACCAAAACAAAATGAAATAGAAAAGCGAAGGATCAAGGGTTGTAGATTTTTAAGAAGCACCTGACCCAGTTCCTAATCTGGAATAACCTTTCTCCCCTTCAAAAAAAATCCATTTTCAATTCCTTGAAGATTTCTTTTATTCTGTCCATCAGTTCTCCCTCCCAGAGAGAGGTTGGAGTAAAAGCTCCTCATATACCAGTCACTTAGACAATAGTGTCTCTGAAGGGCACTTCCCAAGGGATATATTAAGACATGAATAAACACAACATGCTGAGGCAATATTTCCTCCCTCCTAGGGAAAAGGGCTATTTCACCACAGGAGGTGCCACACAGCTGAAACTATCCTTTTCTACCAACTGCATCGCCTCAAACATCAACAAACACATACACAAACACACACACACACACACACACACACACACACACACACACACACACACACACACACACACAAGGTATCCCAGAGAAAATTCATAGACTGAGCCTAGAGTTGGCAGAAATCCTTTGGTTGGGTAGACTCAAGTTCAAATCACTGTCCATACTACTCTAACTGAAGTCAAAGGTTTAACTTTGGGGAAGGTTTGAGTGAGAAGCTAAAGGAGAATCTTGATAAAACAAATAGACTTCAACTAAGAAGAGTGGCTTCTCCAAGATCTCACTAAGGCTCACCACTTTGGAGCCTGAGCTGAGATGAAAATGAAGGCAGCCGAAGAAGAACTCCACATAATTTAGCATGGCCAACTCCACGTGTTTTGGTGTGACTTATCTACACGGGTGAGATCACTCAAGCCAAAAACTATCCTTTAATTGCACAGACAGGGGCAGCGGTTCAGATGGTCTGGACTGAAGAATCTTCTTCCAAGTGAGACAATTAAGAAAAACTTGGGAAAATGTTGCCTGGGTGTTCAAATGTAAGTGTATCGATGCTGCCCCTGGCAGCAGTGCTAAATGGAGACGAATACCAAAGATGAAGTTAACCTGAAATGGACCTGGAACATAAACTTTGGAGAGATTCCTATGCACATATTTTAATTACAAAACGAATCGAGCTCTCACCTGCCTGCTTTGTATCAGCGACTTTGATTTGAGTACTTCCTATACCTTTGGGAAAAGGAAAAGGGGAGAAACTTTATAAAGAGGCAATGAAGTCAGTCAGTCTCCTCTAACTTGTTCTCTGCTTTCACTTTCCCTCGACAAACAAGATCCAGAGTGACTGACCCTCAATAAATGTGAATAGATTGATTTTCCAATAAGTAGTTAATATTTATCAGTTTAGAAAGTGCAAATGAGTATCGTATGTAAATATAGCATTTTGTGACACTTAGAATGAGAATTTCCTTTGCTATTTAGTGGAATTTTAAGTAGGTATAGGTTTCCCAGCAACTCTCATGATTGAGCTCTTGCACCTTAAGCCTTGCAGGCCCTACTTGAGAAATAGTTATGCCTGTTTTGAAAAGAGAGAAGCTTGACCCTCTCTGAGAGCTTGAAATGCCATGAGACCTCCTACTTCCCAGAATTCATAATCCTCTCCTTGTTATATAAGTTTTGGAATCACAAGAGTATTTCAGCCTCCCCAGGAGGCAGTGGTTTCCCTCCGCTTTTCCCCCTTCTCATAAAGGGGACAAGCTTCCCCATTGGTTTAGAGGGAGGGATTTTTTTTCTCAAATAAGACTGCAGGCAAGAAGTATAAGGAAATCCCCAGTGCTGGACACAGCCGCAACCCACAAATGCCCCCTATCAAGAAGGGTCAGCTGAGTGAGCAACAGCTTAACAGGAAATTCAGCTATAGATCAGTAACCACATCCTTAAACTCAATCATTAAAAAATGGAGCTTCAGGGGGCATTTATTTTGGTAGAGCACCGAGGAGATGCTAAATATAGCAAATATTTCTAGCATATTATGAGAAAGCTTTTCCAATTTTGTGATTGAAAAATTCTTCTCCCACCCTCATCATCTCTAATAAGATTTTGTTTTTTGATTAATATGATGCTCTGTCTCTACTTTAGAAGTGGGAGGCCTCAATGAATGGAGCACTGGACTTGGAATTAGAAAGATCCAAGTTCAAATCCAGTTTCAACCATTCTCTATTTGTGTGGTCCTGGCCAAGTCACTTAACCTCTTGAAGGCTCTGTATTCTTATCTGTAAATGGGGATAATAATAGCACCTGCTTCCTAGAATTGTTGTGAGAATGAAATGAGATATTTGTGAGGTACTTTGCAAACCTTAAAGCCCTATTAAAATGTTAGCTTATTGTTATTCTCCAAAAACCCATAGAGATGGTTCACAGCCCTTAACTTGAAAGCATTGTTAGAGAGCACTTTCATCACCTGATTATTATTTGCATACGGATCATTTCACAGAAAATCAGCGTTAGAAAGAATTTCTTAGGCTTTCTAGTATATTAGCTCTGCAACATACCTGACAAATAGCCATTCGGCTTGTATTTGGACACTTTCAGTGAGGAGGAACATACTATTTGAGGTAGTCCATATAATTTTTGTTGTTCAGTCTTTTCAGCTGTGTCTGACTCTTGGTGACCCCATTTGGGTTTTCTTGGCAAAGATACTAGAGCAGTTTGCCATTTCCTTCTCCAGCTCATTTTATAGATAAGGAAAGTTGTTTGTTTGTTTGTTTTTCCTGCACCAGACCTATATCTGCTTCCCTGCTATTTCCATTCATTATTCCTAGTTCTGTTGTAGGGTACTAAAGGTGAACTCCCGGTGTTCAGGAAGGGTACCTTTTGCAAGAATGCAAGACTCCAAAACTTAACTTAAAAATAAAAGAGAAATTTATTAATTTAGAAAGCAATGTTGAGAGTGGTCAGGAGGATAGCAAGGTGGAACAGCAAGATGGGGAGCTGCTCCTTGGGAGGACAGCATGGATGGAAAAGCTGTCCCCCAGACAACATCAATTCTGGGAATTTTATACTCTTTACAACAGTGGAGACGTAACTCTAGTGTGGTAAATGCTCAAGCATTCAGTCGGGGAAGAGGGGTTTGGTCATCTGACTGGGTCTGCCTGGAGACATACGGGGTGACCCTCATAGTTTAGGGGACAGATGGATGTCTGAGATACAACTTGATGATATCAAGGTGTAGTTCTCTGTCCATTTAAAGGACAATCCAAGGAGGATAATCCTCTCAGGGTCTTATAGGAGTTATCAGATGTTTTGGGGTTAGGAGTCACAAGGATAGAAGGGAGCAAAGGAATTTCCCTGCTTATAGTTTGCCTGAAATTTTCTATAGTTTTAGGGGTACAATGCCCATGTCATCTCTATCTCCCAGTCAGCTGAAGCCTAATCCCTCCATACCTTCAAATGCTCAAAAGTAAGCTAACATTTGCCCCCAAAGTCTTCTCTCCCCCAAAGCAAATATATCCAGTTATTTCAACTGATTCTCATGAAGGATGACATTAAGGCTGATCCCCCTCCTCTGAATGTTCCCCAGATCATCAAGGAGTTTCTTAAAATGGAAGACCCAGATCTGAACTTAAGACTCAATATGTGATCTGAACAAGACAGAAAACATTGGGATTATCACTCCCACCACCAGTCCTGAACACTATAAAGAAGCCACAAATCGCATCAGCTTTTTGGCTGCCAGTTTTTTCTTTCACTCTTCCACTTAGTTCTTGCCCCAACCCCACCCCTTTCTTTTATAATTCTGTCCTTACTCCATAGCATTTATTTCATACTACACCTGAGTATCTATTTTTAATTGGACCTTCAAATCTGCCATGCCTCCCCATGCCAATTGTCTAGTTTCATAATTATAGAATCATAGCATTGGATCTTCAGCTTCAGGGTTGGAAAGAACCTTGGTGGTCATCTGGTCCAAAACATGAATCCTGCCTACAGCATCACCTCCAGCCTTTGCTTGAAAATTTCCAATGACCAGGAGCTCACTGCTGTTTCTTTATCAACTTTATTGCATTACATTTCAGAGACACTACCACCCCAGGCAACCCATTTCAATTCTGGGCAGCTCTAATTGCCAGGCAGTTTTTCTCCCCCTTATGCTGAGCTGAAATCTGCTTCTCTTATACCCACTGGCCCCAGCTCTGCCCTCTGGGGCCAAGCAGAACAAATCTAATCCTTCTTCCACATGACAGCCCTTCAAATATTTAAAGACAGTGATCTGTCCACCCGCTAATGTTCTCCAGGCGAAATACCCCCCACTTTCTTCAACCAATCTTCCATCCTCCTATGGCATGATTTCTCAATCCTGGTCACCCTCCTCTCAACACATTCCGTCCAGCTTGCAATATTCCTTTTAAAATGTGGCAACCAAGACTGGGCACAGCTCTCCGTCTGGTCCTTCTGAGTGTTCAAGCCACTCCCTGAGCTTATCTATCATTTCCCGATCCTCTTGGCAAGACAACCGAACACTACAGAAAGCAAGCATCATTTCCAAGCACCATTTTTCTGCCCCTCCTTCCACCGGGCTGGACACCGGCTTTGGGGACAGGCGGTATACTTTAGAAGTGCAAGTCTGGCGCGCAGTTCCAGCCATCAAAATTGAATCACGACAGGAGGCTATTACTACCGCCCAAATGATTCTTCCCCAGGGATATTTTTTCCCCTCCATTATTTCTTCTCTCCAGCCATACTGTTGGCATTCAATTTACCCCCTGCCGTCAGAGCAAAGCGGGGCTTGTGAATGAAGCAAGACAAGCATTAAGTGCACATTTTTATTGAATAGGGTGAGAATAAAGTGTGTCCACTGTGACAGGGGGAACGGGTGTGTTTCATCGACTTGCAACAGTGAGCAAAGCTGGTCCTACTCCCGTGCGGGTACGATCCCTAGTTAAGGGTGGGAGGACACCCCAGGTGGACAGCTCCGTTCCTCCTTCCTCCCCGCGGGCCAGTGGGGATTGGGGTGCAGTCTCAAAACGGAGGCGCCCCTAACCTGGAGCTAGGATTCTCGGGGAGACAGCCAAGCATGCTCCGCGCCTGAAAGCCCCCCTCACCCTCCTTCGAGTCCCTCGAATCAGGCGGTAACTGGCAGCATAAGATACCCCGGTGGGACCATGGGCAGACGAACCGCGCAAGCGCAGGCCACCCAGACTAGATCACAGGAGCTGACATCAGAGAGGCCAGCAGGAGGGCGGGGACACTCCCTCTCCGCCCTCCCTGCCGCTCGGAGCCGCTAGCCCCGCCCTCAATCCGAGCACGCATGCGTTATCATACTCCCTTCCTCCCCACTCCTCCCCCGTGTCACACCTTACCTCCTCTCCACCAGGCCTCAGGTTCCTGTCTTGTAAAATGAAGGGTGTGGGCTAGAGGACCTCAAAAGGCCCTTCAAGTTCAAAACTATGGCCCCCATTTTTTCCTTTTTTCCCCTTCCTCCTCTGTCCACTCTAAAGGTGGGCAAGTGGGGCAAAGTTCCCTCATCCCCTACCAGAAATGCCATCAGAGAGGCATCAGAGATCTTGGGATCTGAGTAGATATAACATGTTGTAGTTAATGCCAGACAAGCTGGCAAGCAATTCATTCATGTAAGTCTAATTAATAGAATGGCAAACAGGACCAATATTCCAAGGCCCCCCAAATCCACTTTACTTGACCCTGCCTTGTAAATGGCTGCCTCCTCTCTGCAGGAGGTCCCTTGTGACTACGGCCTTGGGGTTCCACCACAACCCATCCAACTGTGGCCCAGAGGGGCTTCTAGGGGCTCGTTGGAGGTGGTCAGCCCCAGTCCCCACTTTGCTGCCTCAGGCCTAAGATTGGGAAGAGCTCTCCCACAATAGATGGACAAGGGGAAGAAAAAACATGACCTAAGCCTTACTGGCCAAGTTAGCTACCTGGTGCCTCTTTGGAACTCTTTGATTTTTTTTTTAGTTAGGCAAAAGGGTTTAAGATTTAAGATTTGATAGCTATAGGGAACTCCCTACAGTGGAAGAGAAAAGAACCCTTTCTCAGGTGCCAATTGGTTTACTCCTCTAAAATTTACCTTGGTAGAAAGTTGCCTGGGGCACTTAGTTTGTGACTTGTCCATGGTCACACAGGTAAAGTGTTAAGAGTTTGGATTTAACTTGGACCTTTTTGATGGGAAGTGCTGAGGGTGAATCAACTCCACCAAACTGCCTTTTCTTCTCACTCTTATCAAAATGTCATTGATCTCTAAACCCCAATAGAATTCCCAAACTCCTGACCATCTTGGTCCTGCTTGGATCCCTTGGTTCAAAGATAACACTGACTTAATTACCCTCCCTCCTTGTTGTACCCCCTCTTTTCCCTCTTATTCCCACCCATCATACACTCTGAACCACAATACTATGCCTTCTGGGTGTATTCACAAAAGAAGCAAAATAAAACTCCCTGGCAAACTTTTCTCTAGCTAAGGCTCCCCCAGGACCCAGCTCAGCTCCATGACTAAAGCATCCCACAGGAAAATGGCATCTTCCTCCCCAGGATCAAAGGCAGAGCTCTGTATCAGGTTTATTTTTCAGTTTATTATCCTAAACAAGACTTCAGCTATGTAACCTTCTGGAAAGGATTGTTTCCTCTTCCCAGAGAGAAGAGTCCTTAATGGAATTGTGAGCACCTCCTTGCCCTATAGATATGCCCAAGCTTCCCCCTCCCATTCCATCCTGACCCCAGGGGCACAACCTAGCTCTCTGTGTGGGTCTATCTGGTTGGCTTTGTGACAATCACATGTATGGCTGCGTATTTGCAATTCCCCCATGGGCACAGATGAATAAGGACATGTGTGTCTGTAGATGTATGGCTGAGTCTCTTGGGTGTCTATTTTGGGTTCATGACCACATATGTGTATGTGGCATGCGTGCGCGTGTGTGTGTGTGTGTGTGTGTGTGTGTGTGTGTGTGACACAGCTATCTGAGGACCCTGTGCAGGGGGTGGATCTCTGGCTCACACTTAGGCACATTCAGTAACAGACTGCGGCTGAAATCCAGAACAGCTGGATTGAGTATGAGAGCAGCCACTCCTCCTGGTCTCTGAGAGGGGGAGTGGACTCTGGAACAAGAGGAAAACCAGGAGACTAGCTGCCAACACCAATGAGGCAAGGCTGGGCAAGAGGGCTACACCCCAGAACCTCCTCCCCATTGTGAGGGATTGGTACCGATGCTCCAGGGAGATCTTGGCTTCCAGCTCTAACCCCTCTTAGCTTCGGGGCTGGAAATTAAGTGGATGGTCATGAAATAGAGCCAAGCAGTCTCCCCAGCATGTAACTTCACTTCCTGGAACAGTGAGAGCAAGGGGCTCAAAGTACCAAGGAAGCCCAAGCCCAAGGGTTATGTCCTGAACCCCTCCAGCAGTCTGGTTAACTCCATGGATCCCTTCTCAGAATCAAGGGTTTATATATATATATATAACTGAAGGAAAAGCTAAATTTCAGTTGGTGGTTAGTAGAAATGAAGATGAAATGGTTTCCCCCCATCCAAAAATCATAGTTTCTGAAATCCTGGCCCCCAAGTTAAGAGCCCCCGATTTATGTGGTGAGTCAAGGGCTCTTTCCCTGTTCCCCCAGATCAGGGCCTCCCCTGCACACACAGACCCATACTACTACCCCCCACCCCACCCCCCAAGGAATGCTTTCCAGCCCTTCCGTCTGTCCTGCCTCAGACTGGCCACCTCCCAGACCCTGGGAAAGGCCAGGAACACAGCTGTGGGTCCCACTCTTCCCAGAGACAAATCAGAACAGATGTGTGGTGGCAGGAGGCCCAGCTGGCAGTCAGCAGTGACTGGGGGGCTCGGAGGAGTAGGTGGGGAGACAGCAGCAGGGGCAACAGCGGCATGCATGCACGGTCCGAGATGGCAGAGGCTCCAGATGAGAATGCTGGCCTGCCCCCAGGCCTCTGCCTCTTCCTACCCGCTCCTCTCCTAGAAATGGCACAGGGTGCCTGGCTTGCATGAGCTCTCCTGGACAGAGGACTGAGGGGAGGGAAATCTGGCTCCAGATGTCTAACTCCACAAACTCTCCAAAATCTAGCCGCCAATTTAGGATTCAGTGAAGTGATGAGTGGGGCCCGCCTGGGAAGAGAGGAAGAGATGGAGGGCTGGTCTCTACCATCTTTGCCTGCCCCCTTGCCCCATTCCCCAGCCTTCAGCCAGGCACTTTGGGAAGCAGAGGCAGTCACTAGAAAGCCAAAGCTGAGCCACAGAGGGGAGGGCAGCTGCACACACCAGCAGAGATTCTGGCCAGAAGTGCCTGGATGAGCTGTGTGGGAGAGGGAATGGTTCCTTCACAACAAGGTCAGATCTGAATCTCGTGGCATTCCTAGCCCCAAGGACACGGGGAGGATGACTGAGAACAAGAGGTCTCAGGATAGCCACCCCCTCCCCTGCAAACAACAGACTGCTCCCTGGATCTTCCAGACACCCCTCTGAGCCCTCTGCTACCCAGCCCTGCATCCCCAACCAACCAGGCAAGACACAAGAAGTGACTCCATCTTCCTTTGAGGAAAAATATTTAATGACAGGTTAATAAACCTATTTCCAAAAAATGGGGGCCCTCCTCTGAAGAACCCCTTCATGCTTTCATTCTCCTCCCATGCCAGCTGGGAGGCAGCAGCCCCTTCCCCAAAATAATATTACCAGAATCTTTGCCTTTTTCTTGGGCTGTTTGTACTCGAGTCCAGGCCTCAAAGGCCCCATCACATTTGTGTGGGTATAAAAAAATGGAAAAAAATACTGCGTGCCCATGAAGGCCCTGGTTCTGACGTTCCTGGGAGTATTCTGGGACCAGCCCATAACTCCTTCTCATGTGGCTGAGGCATCAATTCTTCTTGCCACCCCACCCCCTAGCCCCCCAATTAAATAGAACATTAAACAGTCTCTTGACCCCAGTGGGGAAAGTGGCCATGAAAATACCAATCCAAACTCCTGGACTCGGTCTCATGCTCTTCATTAAGAGTCCAGGGCCTCACCTGTTGGACCCTGGACTTCACAGGTGTAGCCTGGGGCACTGCCCCCAACCCACCCTAGGCTGGTCTCAGAACCCTTTCCCTGTATCTGAAGAGGGCTGGGTCCAAGGGCATTTTGCAAGCACCAGGACACCCCATAGCCATGCCAAGAGTTGGTCCTCTGGCAATGGGGAACACAGATTGAATGATACAGTTCTTGCCCAAGTCAGAAGTATGTAAGATTCTTGACGGCTCCAATTTCCAGCATCCGTTTGATAGCCAGGGCCTCATGAGAGACATTGTGTTCTGATGCCTTTGGAGAGTTCAAGAGAATGCACTTAGGTCCTCCTACTCCCAGCCCCCAGAAAAGTCCCCTCCTCACAACCGTCACCACCCCCAGGAACTCCCTCATTCCCAGGGCCTGGCTTCTCCACAGAACAAAAGCTTAAGACTATAATAACATCAAGAGTGACCTCAGAGAAGGAATCCTGACCTGGAAATCTGATCATGTGGGGTCTAGTCCTGACCTAAGATCAGACTGTGTTAGCCCCAACACTGACTTCCTTTGTCCCCCTGGAACTACTCCAGCTTCCATTCCTGAGAGCCTAGACCCCCTTTTCCCCCCTATTCCCCTCCCTCATCTTTCATGGCTTGCTTATCCAGTCACTCCTTCTGTGAACTTGCTTCCCCCTCTCTCCCTATCCAAGGCCACAGGAGATGCACGAGAGGGCAGAGACCCCAGAGAAATATCTGCAACTCACAGACATAGATTTGAGAGTGATCTGTTCGTAATAGTGAATGGTCTGCTTCTTATTAGAGGAGTCTGGATAGCCAAAGCCAGCAATGTGGACCAGATCACAAAGGTGTAGAGCCAGGGTGATGGCTAGCAGGCCTGTGGTGGGTTTCTAGGAGGAGGAAAGGAGCCCAGGCAAGTGGGGAGTCGGCAGAGAAGGAAAGGAGAGGTTAAGAGGTTAGGGATAAAAGATCCTCAGATTCTGGCTCCCCCAAGGGAGCAGGCCCCAACCCCTTCTCCCCAGTCCTCAACCCCTTCCACCTCTATTCCCCTGCTCCCCCTGCCTTCTGCCTGCCCCTTCCATCCCTACTAGTTACCTGCTTGATCTTTCGGGACGGTCGAATGGGCAGGCTCAGCAGTTTAGCAGCAGTGACCTCCATGAAGAAGGGGTTAAGGATCCGAACCTGCTTAGGATTGACATCCCAGATGAGGGGAGGCTGTTTCCAGAAGCCCTTTAGCACCTGGGGTGGGAGAAGAGTTAATGAAGTGGGCCTGCCAGACATTCTGGGAAAGGGAGTAAATGATGGGAAAAGAAGCTTGGAGATAAGAAACAGGAGGCACCTGAAACAGGAGCTCCATCCAGAAAAGAGGAGGAAGAGGGTGGGTTGTTAACAATGGGTGGCGTAGGGGGCGGGCACAGCTGGAAGATGTATTTTATACAGGCCGGGTCACTACACGGAGACCAAAGAAAACTGTTCTCCCCTCAGTGGAGACATCAGCGAGTAGCACACTCTGCTTCCAAGAGGGATTTGAGTTCCGCAGTAGGTAAAATGCCTGAATGGCTAGCTGAGCCCCGGGCTGGAGGCTGTGGAATCTCTCCTGAAGATCTCTCAGAAGAGAGGGAACAAACAGATTGCCACTGCTTTAGGCTGCAGTCCTGCTCCGAGGAGATAACCTCTAAAGGTCATCTACACCGAATGCTCTATTCCCCAGAGGATACCACGGAGGGAATTGCACTGCCTTGTGCCAGGCAGCTCTCGAGCCCTGAGTATGCTTCTGGTCGAGTCTAAGAAGCCAGGCGCCCTGGGTGCCCAGTATAGTGCCACCAGCCACACTCGCTGCAGCCTTTGCCCTTGCTCAGATGCCTCTCCAAGCACTGGTGATCTTTCTGGCAGGCCCAAGCCCCCAGCCCCCAGCCTGCTGGAAGCACTCTGGGACTGACCCCAGGTGAAATAAAGCCATCACGTGGGGTTTCCAAAGACCTACGACCTGATGTCCCACATCTGTTGACACTCTAGGCATCCTAGAGAGAAGGGGCAGAGGTGTCTCCGTCTGCAGACCCTGGCCACCAGCTTACCCTCCTCGGCAGGTCCTTGTACTCACTCGATTTTTATCCCTCAAGATGGTTTCAATCCAGTGAAAGTCAATTGCCTTGAAGGGCACCAGGACCAAGAGGGTGTCAGGGTTGTTCTGCACTTTGGGGCTAAAATGGGCAGACTCTGGGTAGAACAGACGCATGGTGGTTTTGGATCCCACGTCGCCCTCGTAGCCAACCACTGGAGCATTGTTCAGCCTGGGATGGAGGAAAGGGTCTGATCAGTACTCATGAGGAGCTTGACTCCCACCCATGTTCCATAAGCACCATAGATCTAGGGGTAAAAGGGACTTAAGAGATAAAAGCCAAACCCATTTTCACAGGTAAGAAAACTTGGGTCCAGAGGCAGAAGTAACTTGCCCAAAACCACACAGGAAGAAAGTGGAAGAAGTAGACTATGGCTCCAGGGCTCCTGATAGTCACTAACTCTCCACATAAGGGCACGATGGTGATCCCTCAAGGCTGGAGACATAGCCCTTCTCCCAAACAGGCACTGCAGGGACCTGGGCTTTTATCAGTCCCACTTCCAGGAGGAAGGAAGGGAGAAGGCATCCCAGAACACCGAACTAACCTGATAACCACATCGTATTTGTCAATGGTGTTTCCCAAAGAGCTGTTCTTCAGTCGATGACCATTCCCCACCACCACACACCGGAGACACTTCAGCCTGCCACAAAGTGGGGCGAGTGTCAGGGAACTCAACATGGCCACCTCCTCCAACCACCCCCTCTACAGCCAGACAACCAATTTCTGATTCCCCTTTCATCAATACATCATAAAAATGTGCCAAAATCTCAACCCCACCCCCTCGGGACTCATTATCAGAATTCCCCACAGGGTTTGCTACAGAGTCACAGGGGTACCTGGCATCCAATTGGAATCCAATTCCTAAGATTGGACTTCAAGAGTGCCAAGGAAGGAGAAAAAAAGGAGATTTAGTGTCGAGAGACAGCAAAGGAGGAAGAGAAAATTCAGGGTGGAGAGGAGAGCTGATGGGGCACAGGGGAGCATTACAAATGGCAGAATCAGTAGAACTCTGCTCTAGACTCTCTAAGCATCCTCCTGCTTATCTCTATCCCATCACCAAGGTGACACCTTTGGCAGACTCTGTTGCCATGGGGACTTGGCCCCCTCCCTCCTGAGAGAGAGGGAGGTTTAGCCTGGGCCTGGTTCTGACTCAGGGGACCAGGTGTTCGGAGCTCACTGAGGCTGATCTGTGGCCAGGAATGCCTCAAGATGGGGCAAGAGGAAGGTCAAGGGTGAGAAGGACCAGAAACCCTCGATCAGGGCAGAGAAGGTGCTCCACAGTCCCAAGCTGGAGGTGAGAAATGCATGAGAGGAGGATGAAGAAGAGAAGAGGGGCAGTACAAGTACTTCAGTGGGGACAGATAAGGGGGTAGAATCAAGGGTGGTTTTTGCTCACTTCTGGATACTCTCAGGCATGGCATAATTGGTGATGGCCAGAACCCGCAGGAGCACATCTTCTGCAAGGACAATAGAATTGGAGAGATGATCGAAGCAGTCACAGGGCCCCCAGCCTTGAAATCCCCCTTCTTTCTCCTCCCGATAGTGTCCCATCCTTCTCTATCTCACAGAAACCTCCCAGCTGGGGTCCTCCCCTCGGGCCTTCAGGATCTGGGCTCCTCTCGTGCTCTAGAGGTCTAGATGGGACAGCAGTAATAAGGACTACCCAAGAGCAAGGTCTGTTGCTTGTATAAGGGCCTGCTACACAGGAAGACACAGTAAATGCTGGATAGCTGAGTGACCGGGAGTCCCTCAGATAGCCCCTTGGCTGGGGCCAAGCTCGCCGACATCCTGGAGATGAGTGTGTAAGGATGGGCCCCAGGACAGGAGGAAACAAGGCCAAGGATGGAGCTAACAGCCCTGCCGGAGTCCTTACACTCACCACTCCCCTTGACACCATAAGGCAGCTGGTAGGTGGACGTCTTCTGGATCCAGAAAAAATCCTTCAACTGCAAAAAGGTGGGTTGGTCTCGAGAGTAGCTATAGCCCCAGGAGGAGGAAGGAAAAGGGTGAAGTGCATGTCTCTTTGAATAAGAACCAAGGCCAGGCTTCTGCCCAAGACTATCATCATACCCACTGCCAGGCCCGATTTGATTCCCTCCACTCCCTACAGCTCTCTCACAGGTGACCATACTCTCTACCAATCCTCGCAGAGCACCCACCTCCCCACCCTGAAATCAGCCCTAGTCTCTTGCTTTGCCCATGGAGCCTGGCCCTCTCCTCAAGCCAGCCTCACATACTTGCCAATGAGCTGAGCAGCTTTCTTCTCCACCTCCCCCTGGGGGCACTTCAGCCCTTCCATTTGGACTGGGAAATAAAAACTGGAACAGAGAGAAGGAAAGGAGGGGAGTCAGAGCTTCACCCACCACCTCCCAAAGGCACTGTGAGCCTGGCACCTAGGATAGCCCAAACCCTGGCAGGCCAAGCAGAACCGCCCTTAAAATTATCCAAGACACTGAGAGAATGGGCATTGGCCCAGGAGAACATGAGGGCCTCGAAGAAAGGAACTGTCTCGCCTCCCTTTCCCCAGGCCTCGCACAGACAAAGGCTCTGATCCAAACTCCTACTCCTACATCCCCTGTGGGGGCCCATCCTGGATCCCAGCCAGAAGAGAGCTGCCCCCTGCCTACCCAGCCTACCAATCCTCATGTCCTGAGGGAAGCAGGAGGAACAAGAACAGGGGATGCTGGATGTCCTTTTCCCATTGATACAGAGCTTTCCCTACATGAGCTCTTCTAGATAAAAGCCACCAATAGCCCTGAGAGGCAGGTAGTTTTTTAGTACTCTCCTCTCCACTGAAATGAAGTTCAGGGACTTCCTGAGGAGGGGAAGGGGAAGGAGAATTTATATAGGGATTTACATAGGAGCTACTCCAGGCCAAGGGCCTGTGCTCAACACAGAGCATGCAGCTCTCTCACTGGCCTGCTCCCACTTCCCTAGGCCCTTGCTCTCTGCCTGTCCCTGCCTCCGTCCCCTTCCAGGCCTCCACATAGGAAGATAAATGACTATCACGGAGATAAAAACTCCGATCAGGTACCACATACCTGTCTTCTCGGGAGATAGAATACCAGGCCATGACCAGGAACAGAGCCAGCACGGCCAAGATCTTCCAGCCTAAAGATAGGAGATGCAAACAGACTAGAGGAGATGGGAGGACCACCCCCCCCATGCCACCTCTCCTAACTGTGACCCCCTTCCCTGTCCCGTCGGAGCCCCTTGGACCCCCGTCCACTCAAGATCGTCCTGTCCTCGTGTCTAGTACCACAGAAGGAGATTCCCTCTCTCCGTCATTCCAGAAGGATCCAGAGGCGAGTCCCACCCTGCTCCCCTCAGGTGGGGAAGCAAGAAGCACCCACTCCCCTGGAGGGAGGTGGGCCCACCCCCCCCCACCCTGGGGAGGACACTCACGAAACTTGTTGATCATGTTTCTCAACAGGTAACACGGCTCCCAAGGAGAGGTCTCATCTCGGCTGCCTCGGGCCACCTAGAAAGTCAGAGAAGCAGGTGTCTGATGGCCCCAGAAACTTTACTTGAGGCAGCTGGGTGGCTCAGTGGATTGAGAGCCAGACCCAGAGACCAGAGGTCCTATGTTCAAATTCGGCCTCATACACTTCCTCACTGTGTGACCCTGGGCAAGTCTCTTAACTCCCATTGCCTAGCCCTTAGGCTCTTCTGCCTTGAGACCAACACCCAGTATTGATTCTAAGATGGAAGGTAAGGGTTAAAAAGAAAAAAAGGAAAAAAACTTCACTTCTTGACCTCATTCAAGGAGGCCATACTTCCAGGCTGGCTATCTGTCTGCATGCCTGATGGTTGGCTACTTTATTATAAACTTAATTATTAATTAATATATACATAATTTGTAATTAGGGCCTGCCCACCCTACACCTCGCAGCCAAGTATTGTGACATCCTCAGAGAGTGAAGGGGTCACCCCCAGAATTCAAGCTTTAACACTCATAGCTGAATCCTTCCAGTTATACGACTAAAAGCCAGGTGGTCTCACATCCTCTCTGCACCAGGCAACTTTCCCTCCAAGTCCACTCCATCCCCCTAGGAAAGGCTCAGCTGGGCAGGTGGCCATGGCTACGGCTGCCCCCAACTCCTCAAAGGGGTCAAGCTGGTCTGGTGAGGCTTTGCTTCATGTTCTAACTGCATCTCTGTTTACCCAATCCCAACTACCCAAGGTTAGTGACACTCCGGCCCTGCCAAGAAATCAGAGCAGGATGGCTAGATAGAAACATCTCGAAAAGTTCCCACTGATCGAGGAAACCCAAAAACAATGGCTCAAAGACTGTTGCCTTTCCAGATTTAATGCCAGAAGAATACTCCCTGTGCCCCAAAGCAAGAACCTCCCTTTCTACTTCCCTTCCTGGCCAACATAACCTTATTTATTTCCTTTTGAGCTGACAAGCTAAAATCCTGACCAGGAATTTTATGGGATGTAGAGAAAAAGGAAATAATAAAAAACTTTCATTTATGGAGCACTTTAAAGTTTACAACACACTTTCAAGTCACTACAACCCCATGAAATAAGTAGCACAAGAATCACTATACCTATTTCCCAGCTGAGGAAACTGAGGTGGAGAGAAGAAGCGACTGGTAGGAGGAACTGAGAACCCAGGTCTTTCTTGACTCCAAAACAGAATTTCCCCACTGAACCTGTTAGTGTTATCTATGGCCTGTTACAATCACTAGCCCCTAGTCACTAGTGAACAAGCCTTTATTAAGCCTGCTCTTGGGGAGCTCCCAGGCCCTGGAAATGGCAGGGGACCAGGAAAGGCTTCCTGCCAAAAGGAGGATTTCAGTGAAGACTTGAAGAAAGCCAAGACATGAAGATGTCCAGCAATGAGAAAGTCGGAGCTGAGAGGTGGGCAGGTGTGTAAGGAAAAGCAGGAAGAAGGCCAGTGCCCCAGGACTGCATCGTGGAGGGGATTAAGATTTAAGAAGCCTGGAAATAGGGGGCAGCTAGGTGGCTCCAGAGAGGTGAGAGTCAGGCCCAGAGACGGGAGGTCCAGGGTTCAAATGTGGCCTCAGACACAACCTAGCTGTATGACTCTGGACAAGTCACTTAATCCCCACTGCCTAGTCCTTACCGGTTTTCTGCCTTAGAACCAAAACATAGTGTTGATTCTAAGATAGAAGGTGAGGGTTTAAAAAAAAAGAAGCAGCAGCCTGGAAAGCAGGACGGAGCTTTCAAAACTGAACAGAGGATTTGATATTTGGTCCTGACGGCAATAGGAAGCCACTGAGGGCCAGTCGAGTTTAGGGGGGCAATGTGGGTCAGAAGGGATTTTATCTTTGATCCTGGGAGTGATACAGAGCTCCTGGCATTTACTGAATAGGAGGGTGCCATGTTCAGCTTGCACTCTGGGAAGATCTGTGATCACTTTTTCTAACTCTTACCTTTCATCCATACAGAAAGAGCTGTAAAAGCTGGTCAATAGGAGTTAAATGACTTGCCTATGGTCACATAGGTTATATTTGAACCCAGGACCTCCAGTCTCCAGGCATGGATTCCCTTGATAGTTAGAGGATGACAGGGTCAATCAATGAGCCTGTGTTATTAAATAATAAAATTTGTGTCCTGGTACCCAAGAATTACCATTAGCAGGACTTGTTGACTAGGACTCCCCAAAGGCCACTTTCTCCACTAGCTAGGCTAATCTATTCACTGTCCCCACGTCACTCTGGCCGTTCTGGACTGAAGCCTCAGTATGTTCTTTTACCCCTCATGCCCTTTCTTCCTTCCCCTCTCCCTACTCAGACTCTACCCATCCTTTAAGGTTCTACCTTGAGACCCAAACCCTCCACATTGGCTCTCCTCCCACTAGTATTCATCCTAATCACTCTTTTTTGAAATCTCAAAGTATTTACCATATATTTTCTTATACTATTTCTCAAATGGCTCATATAATAGTAAAAGTTCATATCTCCACAGCCTTCCTATAAAGCCTGAGAGCAGTATAAAGATCTTTTTTTTAAGATTAAGAAACAAAGTATCAAATTTGTAAATCCAACCAAAAAATCACCAAGCTATTCATATTCCCTGACAAAGTGACAGAAATACTAAATGTATACCCCCAAAGAAATAAGAGGAAAGCTCCCATAAGCACAAAAAAAACATGTTTTGGATTTTTTATCACAACACTTTTTGTCTTAGTGGAGAACTGGAAACAAAATGAGTGTCCATCAACTGAAAAATGACTGACATTATTATTCAATCAATCCATAAACATTTACTAAGCATCTACTATATGCTAAGCACTATAGTCTAGCCCTGGAGGGCTTTGTTTTTTGTTTTGTTTTGTTTTGTTTTTTAAAGGCAAAAGACAGTCCCTTCCCTCAAGGAACATGCAATCTAGAGAGAGACAACATATAAGTAAATATATATAAAGCAAACTATGTACAGGATAAATAAGAAATAATTAGCAAAGGGGAGGCATTAGAATTAAGAAGAGTTGAAGAGGGAAGGTAACATTTCAGTTGAGGAATCCACAGAGGTCATAAAGTGGAGGAAGTGGAGGGTTATGGGCATGGGGGACAAACAGAAAAAATGCCCAGAGCCAAAAGATGGCATGTCTTGTTTGTGGAACAGCCAACAGGCCAGCGACACTGGATCAATGTGTGCCTGTCAGTGAGTAAGGTATAAGAAGACTAGATGGCAGGGAGCTAGGTTATGAAGGGATCTGAATGGCAAAAAAAAGCATTTTTGTATCGCCTAGAGACAATGGGGTTATGTAGGAGCTCACTGAATAAGGGGAAGACATGTGATGAGACACTTTCTAGCTATGTGACCATAGACAAGACACTTAACCTCTATTGCCTAGCCCTTACCATTCTTCTGCCTTAGAACCAGTATTTAGTATCAATTCCAATACAGAAGGTAAGGAGAAAGAAAGTAAGCAAGGAAAAAAGGAAGGGAGGGAAGGAGGAAAGGAAGGAGGGAAGGAGGGAGAAAAGGAGAAAGGGAGGGAGGAAAGGAGAGAGGAAGAAGAGAAGGAGAGAGGAAGGAAGGGAGGAAAAATTTTTCAGAGAAAATCTGAGAAGGTCTGTATGAACTGGCGAAGAGTGAAGTGAACTGAACCATAAGAATTTATGTAAAGATTACAATACTGTAAAAGAAAGCAATTGTGACATGCTAAATGACAGATCAATGCAATTACCACCAATCACACCTCCAGGAAACTGATAAACTAGAGGGATATAGAAAGACAATTGCATTTTTCGGATATAGCTGACTTGCAGGGTTTTATTTTGCTTGAGAATATGTTTACCAAAAAAACTTAAATTGAATTCTATTTATAACAGCCAATCTCAGCCCTGAAGAGATAAGAAAATGTACCTCCTTTCCTTTCTTTGTAGATGTAGAAGGATATGGGTGTGAACAGTGCTTCCCCTTCTTCCTCAACTCTGATTGACCTCCCGGCTTCCTTTCGGTCCCAATTAAATACACCTCCTACAGGAAGCCTTCCTCAACCATTCTTGATTCCAGACCCTTCCCGCTAATTATTTTCTATTTATCCTTTTTATTATTTGATTTGGGAAATGGTTCTCTGGGAAAAGGAGGAAAAAGAGGGACGGTTAAAGAGCTAAGAATGATGAAAGAACAAAAGATATCCATTAAAGTTAAATTTTAAAAAGACAAGAAACAGTCATAGAGAACCTAATGAAGTGACCCCCCCAGGGGTCACACTGCTAGTGTATGTCAGAGCCATAATCTGCTTCTGACTCCTAAAACCATAAAAGCTATAAAGTGCTGTAAAAATATATGCTATTATTTCTGTAACATCAATATCACCCCACCCAACCTAGAGAGTAAAGGGTAAAAATGGTATTTTATATTTCTTTGAAGCCTCTCACCAGCAGAGAGAGAGAGAGAGAGAGAGAGAGAGAGAGAGAGAGAGAGTGAGTGTTGCTGAAGCAATGAATGCCCCTGAGATTCTCTAACTAAGGCTATGGGTGAAAAGAAAGAGGACAAAACCCAAGAGACTCCTAGATGAGAAGGAGCAAAGGCGCAGGGAGGGAAGGAGGGAGGGAACGAGGAGAAACAGCAGGAAAGGAAAGAAAAGAGTGGGAA